>NC_133362.1:49921492-50038902 GCF_049309525.1 Garra rufa
ATGTCCAGCATAATGACCATTTACAAAAAAAAAAAAAAAAAAAAAATCACATCAGCTCATTTGTTTAGTTCAGAGCCAACAGAAGACATTTCCCTGTAATTTCCATCCTGTGATTACATACCCTCAGGAAGACAAAACTTAACAATGACAGCCATTCATAAAGAAAACTACAGCATCTTTCAATGAAATTTTCAGCGAGAGTTGGTTATTTAATTACTGTCAGCGCCAATGACGAATGACCAACAGATAACTGCATGCAACCAACACCACAATATGTGTTCTCATCATTCTCACCATTTGACACAGTCAGTGTGTCCTAAATAGTGCCGCTGTGTCCTCTCCTCATAGTTGAAGAGCACAACCACCGAGGCAATGAAATATACGATCTCCCCGGTGGGCAGCAAGTACACGTTTGCACGGCAGTCACGTCCCCTGTAGCCATATCTGCTCGTCTGAATCAAGGAGGACACAGGGAATACAACAATGCACCAAAAACAAAAAATAAAAAGTCACCCTGGACCACAAAACCAGTCATAAGTAGCACGGGTATATTTGTAGCAATTGCCAACAATATATTGTATGGATCAAATTGATCAATTTTTATGCCTAAAATCATTAGGACATTAAGTAAAAATCACATTCAAGAAGATATTTAGTAAATTTCCTACCGTAAATATATCAAAGCTTAATTTTTTATTAGTATGCATTGCTAAGAACTTAATTTGGACAACTTTACAGGTGATTTGTGCTCTGATTTTAAATTTGACTTTCATGTCTTTACTTTGCCTATGTAAAGCATTTTAAATCAACATTGTGAAACACAATACGTGCAAAGCATGCTAGAAAGGATACACCCACTCCAGTTTGAGTCTCTCTGGGGGAAGTTCAGTGCGGACATCATCGTAGTTCTCCACGTCCGATGGGATGAACATTGTAATGGGTCGTCCTCGCATGAACACTTTAACATATTCTCCCTCTGTGGAGAAATTTGATGAAGAAAACATATTCTAAATACAAACTAGAAAATAACTAATTATTAAGAATCAATAATCATTAGCAATTAGCAACTACTGCAAATGAAACATTATATATATATATCTCAAACAAAACCCAGGTTTGTTTGTGTGAAGTATTGTGAAGTCTTAAAAGTATTGAATTGAAGAAGCAAGTTATCTGAAATTTGGCACTGTACATGGTCTTTTGGGACAGACTGTTTGAGTTTGTTCATTTTAGCAACATTTTACATCACATACATTGCTCTTACTTTTAAAAAAAGTACTATACATTTCTAAAACATTTCTAAATGAAGCTCTTTGATTGAGTTAGTAAGGCTCATGCTTTGAACTCATTCATAAACCCAAGCAAATCAAAAGTGAAGCTTTGAGCGGCGTGCAGAAGGACCAGAGCAATGACAATGCCCAACTGTAACTGTGATATAAGAAAAGAAAGTGTAAAGCAGAAATAAATGGACAGAGTGAGGCAGAAAAAAAATATAGTATTTTCTCTGGTCTCCAAAATCATTTAGCGCAGTAGCACATCTTATAAGCGCATTGCATCATTTTATAAAGTGTTTAACACAGAACAAGCCATCTAACCACAGATAACCTTTAAAAACAGTTTAGTTGGCTGAGAATCGGCAACACATTCCTTACTGACATTGATATCCTTAACGCAACAGTTCAGCCAAAAATGAAAACTCTGTTATCGTTTACTCATGCTCATGTTGTTTCAAACCTTTATGACTTTTGCATTTGTATTTTCTGTCAAATATAACAAGATATATATAAAAAAATGTTTTTTTTTTAGTAATAAAAATGACATAATTTTTATTTTTGGGTGAACTATCCCAATTCTACCTTCTATTTTATGGAAACATATCTACACTGTAAAAAGATTTCACCAGATTCAACTTAAAAACCTAAGTTCAACAGCTGCCTTAACATTTTAAGTTAAATCAAGTTAAAACTACAAGTCATTTGAACTTATTACAATAAAAATGAGTTGATTTAACTTGTGAGTTGAAATGAGTTAAGTTGATTTAACTTAAAATTTTAAGGCAGCTGCTAAACTTAAGTTTTTAAATTGAAACTGGTGAAAACTTTTTACAGAGTAGGCTACATTTCACACCAAAATCAAAAGATAAAAATAAGATACCGTAAAGTAACAAAAACTAGATTTTTCTGCATTAAAACATTTAAATGGGCTTAGCCATCATAAAAATGTTGCAATGGATAGCCCCAATAAGTGTTGTTTTCTAGGGGTGCTCCGACTGATCGACTGACTATCGGCTGAAAATCTCTTTGGGATGTTTGATCGGCGGTCTCATAACCCGATCTAAAGCTGATGACGTGTCTGCCATGAGAGGTTTGGCACGACATGCAGCCGCACTGTCTCACTGTCATGCAGGTAAAACAATTATAATGCTGAAGGTGAGGTACAATTCATATTTCTTAGTTAAATAACTTATAAAATAATTTGAAAACCTTATGTGAGATGTAATTTCACAAACAGCGCGAGTCTCTTTCTCTTTCAAAGTGTGCAAATGACTTCCAATCACCATTGCGTCTTACTATAAGCAAGTTGCACGCTGCACAGTTGATACAGTTTATAAATTGCATTTCTTTTTCAATTATTTCCAGTGTTCAACATTCATTCAGCACTCGTTCGCTCTCTTGAAGACAAGGCGCTCGAAGCTTTACATAACTTCGTTTGCAGCGCACGCTCATGTTAACGCGTTCAGGCTTGGCACAGTTGCAGTCTGACAGTCAGTTCTAGAAGCGGTGCGTTGAGTTCGAGATAGTTTTCGCACCAAGTCTGTGCTGCACGCGCAGAATTAAAGTGACAGCGCATTGTTTGCGGTAAATATGAATAGGGATTGTCATGAAAATGTCATAATTACACTATAAATGCATATAATTAAAGTCTACTGTCTTTCACAGTCAACACATTTGGGTTTTTGGCTAGGTTTAAGGGAAAAGAGCATTTTTAGATAACCAAAGCAATAATAAATGGCACTCGTGGAGAAATGAAAACAAAGTTCTTTATTAACAACAGGATTGCTTGTAGTAAAGATTTAAAGATATAGTTCACCCAAAAATTACCCCCAGGGCATCCAAGATGTAGGTGACTTTGTTTCTTCAGTAGAACACAAACGAACATTTTTAACTCAAACCGTTGCAGTCTGTCAGTCATATAATGGCAGTGACATGGGCACCAAACCTTTGAAAGTACACTATAAATAATTCTACATGATAAAAAAAAGGCTTTAAAAAGATTGGTATCGGTGATCGGATCAGCAGATGCTGCTTCCTGTGTTCGGAAATCAGCCTTAAAAATCCTGATCGGAGCACCCCTATTGTTTTCTTTGCACAAAATTTCTTTTGATTTTGTGGTGAACTATGATCTAGATATGTTTGTGACGGGTTTATTGCAATTCAGCCATAAAGCTGTTCTGGTATCTTTAGTTTAGGACAAACACATTCCTCAGCTAATGAGTTACTGGTGGTGAATCTTATTTAGACCAACTGAATTGCAAAAACAAATGAAGAAGCGAGACGTGTGTTCATCGTCTAGCCTGTAAGCTGGAAGGAAATCCACTTACTATTGATTCCTCCAGAAACGTTATTTACGATTTAAAGGAACGAGAGCGGCAGAGAGATAGAGAGACAGAAGAAAAGTGCAAGAAGTGACTGACCATTGATCTTTCAGATCGATCGATCAACATGTAAAGAGAATTAAAGCGGGATTAGTGCCAGGAACGCTTATATCTAGCCTGAAGCGGGCAAGGAGGGGGTAAAAACGCTTTCGGCGGCGTTCGGCCCTGTAGAGAGGAAGCCCTTACCTTGGCTGTTTTTTTCACGGGTTGACATTTTAGCTGGGTATGGGACAGAAATAATAACCTCTCAAAAAAAAACAAATACAGAATGACAGACAAGGAACAATTCTATCGATGTATGATAAGACAGGCCTGTCAACAGTTTTTAAGATGGGTGTGATCATTGGAAAATTTGGAAGAACAAATGATGAACCACAAGACAGAGGAATGCAGTTTGTGTGCGTCTTTGCCAAGATTAAATTTGACTTGAGAAATGCTCACACCTGTACTGTTTTCAGCCCAGGGCTAAATCCAGATTCGGGGTAAGGTCGTTCCAGGGCACGCTTAGCCTGTGACTACTGGCATGAGCCCCGTGCTAAGAGAATTTCTCAGTGTCACTGCTAATCTTACCCTGGTGCAAAGCCAAGTACTAAGAGGTGGTATCACTCTGGCTTTTATTTACACTTATGAAATGCAAGTTGGCTACAGGACACAGCTTAAATGTTTTTACAGACGTTACTGTGCAAATGAGAATTTGCGTGAATCTGATGTGTACAAAAATCAGACACACTACATGAGGCGCCAGTTGTGTTTGCACCACTGTGATACAGGAAATGAGAGGAACACATGAGGAAAAAATGAAGTTGAAACTTAATAGATCACGTAAGGACAAAATGAGACTTTACCTTGGCTGATGACTGGATCTCTGTGTCTAAAGAGGAAATGGGAAGAGAATCAAAATATTGTTAACACGAGACCAAACGTGAGCTCCAAAAATGGCATGTTTGTTCAATTACAGGAATGTGTGAAAGGAACCGTTCCAAAATGAAGAATCATTCTATTGTCACCATTTACTCACTCTCATGTTTCCAAATCATATGACTTTCTTTTTTTCCACAGAGGACAGAAAGAGAATCTCTGACATGCTCTTTTCCATACAATGACGGTGAACGGAAATGAATGTGTTCCAAAAAATGTTCATGTTTTTTTTTCTTCAGTCGAAAAAAAATGTATTTAGCTCTTGAGGAAAACATTCCATATTGTTGACTTCAATGGGGATCAACAGGTTGAAGGACTAAACTGCAGTTTCAGCACAGCTCTACACGATCCCAGACGAGGAATAAGGGTCTTATCTAGCAAACAATAAAAAAAAATATCTATACTCTTTTAACCACAAATGCTTATATTGCACTAGTAATTAGGTTGGAAAGCTCACCTCTTTTTTGACCTTCTTTGCATGTTCACTTTGTAAACACTGGGTTGGTACTTCCGCCTACACTACTGCTCAAAAGTTTGGGATCAGAAAGATTTCAATTTATTTTTTTAAGTCTCTTATGCTCATCAAAGTTTTATTTATTTGATCAAAAATACAGGAAAAGGTAATATTATGAAATACTGCAATTTAAAATAACAGTTTTTTTTAATTGAATATACTTCAAAATATAATATATTTATTTGATGCAAAGCTGAATTTTCATCAGCCATTACTCCAGTCTTCAGTGTCACATGCTCCTTCAGAAATCATTCTAATATACTGATTTATTACTTATATTATCAAATGTTGGAAACAGTTGTGCTGCTTAATATTTTTTTGGAACCTGTGATACTTTTTTTTAGGATTCTTTGAAGAAAAAAAGTAAAAAAGAACAGCATTTATTAAAAATAGAAATCTGTTCTAACAAAATAAATCTTTACTATCACTTTTTATCAATTAAAACACATCCTTGCTGTATAAACGTATTAATTTCTTTCACAGAAAGAAAGAAAAAATTTACTGACCCCAAACTTTGAACGAGGTGTTTATTGTCACAAAATTTTTCTATTTTAATTAAATGCTGTTCTTTTTAACGTTTTATTTATCAAAAAATCCTAAAAAAGGATCACATGTTCAAAAAAAACAACAAAAAAAAAACATATACATATATATATATACATATATATTAAGCAGCACAACTGTTTCCAAGACTGACAATAAATCAGCATATTAGAAAGATTTCTGAAGGATCATGTGACACTGAATACTGGAGTAATGATGCTGAAAATTCAGCTTTGCATCACAGAAATAAATTATATTTTAAAGTATATTAAAATAGAAACCCACTATTTTAAATTGCATTAACATTTTACAATATTGCAGTTTTTTTTCTGTATTTTAATCAAATAATAAACAGCCTTGATGAGCAGCAAAGTCTTAGTGATCGCAGTCATTAAAAATCGTACTGATCCCAAACTTTTGAGTGGCAGTGTACATCACGCGTGACCTTTCCAACGTAATGCGTGAGGTCGAGCAAGTGCCAGACGAGCATTTGTGGTTAAAAAGTACATACATTTTTCATTGTTTTTAGAAAATGGTCAATCGTTTTGCTAGATAAGACCCTTTTTCCTCGACTGGGATCATGTAGAGTCCTTTGAAGCTGCATTGAAACTGCAATTTTGACCTTCAACCCATTGGGCACCATTGAAGTCTACTATGTAGAGAAAAATCCTGGAATGTTTTCCTCAAAAACCTTAATTTCTTTTCGACTGAAGAAAGAAAGTAAATTATCAAGAAATTTTGATTTTGGTCAATAAATGTCAGAAAACTTGGAATATATTGCACAAGTGGTATAGTAAAAGTACAGCATAATACTTTTATGCTATAATATTATACTTTTATTGTGTTTTTATGTTTGAAACATGTTGCTGTCCATCTCCTTTGATTATCCATACCTTCTCATTTTGAGTTTTGATGAAGAAAAGAAAGTCATACATGTTTGCCAGCAACATGAGGGTGCATGAAGATTTTTTCTTCAGCATTTTTTAAGCAAAAAGCAAGTGCCATAAATAAATTAGATTATTTGCAATAACACATAACTATGCCCAAATGGAATCTGGACTTTTCCTTGCATATTATGTGCAGAAATGTATTGAATTTTATAAAATGAATTCAAATTTAAGGCAAAATGCACTAAACAGCAATAACTACGCTAAATAACAGCTAAATGCATAATCATATGTGAACCTGGACCACAAAACCAGTCTTAAGTAGCACGGGTATATTTGTAGCAATAGCCAACAATACATTGTATGGGTCAAAATGATCGATTTTTCTTTTATGCCAAAAATCATTAGGATAAAGTAAAGATAATGTTCCATGAAGATATTTTGTAAATTTCCTACTGTAAATGTATCAAAACTTAATTTTTGATTAGTAAAATGCATTGCTAAGAACTTCATTTGGACAACTTTAAAGACGATTTTCCTAATATTTAGATTTTTTTGCACCCTCAGATTTCAGATTTTCAAATAGTTGTATCTCAGCCAGATATTGTCCTAACAAACCATACATCAATGGTAAAATTATTTATACAGCTTTCAGATTATGCATAAATCTAAATAAAAAAAAGACTGGTTTTGTGGTCCAGGGTCACATATCACCAAACACAAATGAAACATGGAATGCATTGAGTATTGATGAAACTTTATAAATGACGTTAGCTCCAAATCATGGGAAATCTGAGGAGTTTCTTATGAACCCTTTTTTGAACTCAACTAAAATGACTTGGAAAAGCCTGAAGCATAATTTCAAATACAATTCCATCAATCAGATTGTTTTGTACCTCAAGTCTACACCAGCCTACTACAGTCTTAGTGGGGCAAAGGGGACGGAAGGAACCTAACACTTACTTCTCTGCATTCTTCACCACTTTGGACAGCAGTTTGGAGGTGGAGGCTGCTTTCACCAGCTTATTCCTGTTCTCCTCTCCACTGTCCCACGTGCTACTCTGAGAACGCTCCATTCCTCCACGCTTTGCACTGCTACCCCTGCTTGAGACGCAAATTACACAGGAAAAACATGTAAGGGTTTCATTGGAAAAGGAAAGCGATAGCAGAGAAGCTGAAAAACGAGTCCGGGGAGAAGTTAAATTAAAATTTAGAGGAGCGGTATTGTGAGCCTGGAGGAGATCAATCCGTCAAATCGATAGATCTACATAGACCCACCAAAATGGGTCACAGGTTTATACAGACAGTTTTACTTACTCCATCCAGGTCCTCCAAACTCAAATAACCACTCCTCCTCTTTGGTTAATTTTAAACTGGAAGCCAGAAAACAAGCAGCACCCTTTGAAAGTCAAAGATGCATCCCTCAGGTAAAAAAAACAAAAAAACAAAACATGCATATGGCAAAGCACAATCCACTCAATAGTTAGTACACACAGGAGAGCTGAAAAACTTGAAACCCAGTCCTGAGGTAAATTGCATAAGACTGTTGGGGGAAAAGATGCCACACAGCGAAGCTAAAGAAAGTAAAGAAGGAACACATCAGAGGTTTAGAAAGGGAAAACAGAGGAGCGTTATCCTCAAGCGAAGCTGTGTGCAAGAAGAAAATGTTAACAGTCCAAAACAAACTCGTTTTCTGGACCACCCCTTCTACATGGACCGGATTTCCAAATCTTTCGCCTTGGGAGCTGAACGGGTGGCTTATTCTGACAGAAATGTTGGGAGAATCTGAACTAGAAGCTAATGAACTAATGATGGCTCATCTTGGGGCTTGAACCAACAACCTTCTGGTTACCAGCCCTAAACTTTTGCCACTACAACATATCTCTCAGACTTTAAGGAGAATATGAAGGTCAAGGCAGGGGAGCATGGGAAGAAATTTTGGTAGAAGTGATCCAGAAACTCAGATGTACACACAAACATTAAAGCCCAAAGTATACTTCGGTTTGTACATGTACGCAAAGTTAATTTCATCACTAACAATAGACGTCCATGTTGGCAAGCGATCTACAGTTCACCTGAAAATTAAAATTCCGTCATTATTTTTCACCCTCATGTCGTTCCAAACCTGTAAGACCTTCGTTCATCTTTGCAACAAAAATTAAGATATTTTTGATTAAATCCGAGAGCTTTCTGACCCTGCATAGACAGCAACGCAACACGCTCAAGGCTCAGAAAAGAAGTAAGGACATTGTTTAAATAGTCCATGTGACATCAATGGTTCAACTGTAATGTTGCAAAACTGTCAACAGTGTTTTTTCCGACTAGTAGAAAGAAAATATCCAAAATACACTGTTAAGTGTTTCTTTACAGCACTTTATCTATTTTTGTCAAAAGATTTCAATTACAATACATATTTAAGACTGTTCTCTCAAAATGATTTTTTTCTCCTACACTGAGCCATAAATCTCCACTTCAGTAGCACTTACACACACCAAACTTCACATTTTTATTCTTGTCTATATCTTGAAGTTTTTTTTCAGAGGGATCTGTTCATATATAATTTGCTTGATTTTATACAACATTTTATTCCCCCAAAAAACTGTAAAAAAAATTTAGTTTTCTGCCTGTTCTAAGTATTTTCTGAATTATGGAGAGAGAAAAAATGACAAAATAATTTCAATATGTCAAAAAAAATTAAACAAGAATTTTGATACTGACTTAATTTAGTGTTTCGATTTTTGTACTAAAAATGTATGCAAATGAGTGCATATTTCATTAAATAATGCCTCGTTTGCATATTAAAAACTAACATTTTAGAAAACTTGTAATACAAAAAATATTTGCAATTATCAATGTAATCAATCAGCTGAGTAAGTAAGGTTTTAACTATTTGTTATTTTTTTTTTATCCTATTCACCTGCAGTGTCTCGCCTTAATTCGTGTTAAAGATGAACGAATAAAGATGTTCTACGGGTTTGGAACGACATGAGGGTGAGTAATTAATGACAGAATTTTCATTTTTGGCTGAACTATCCCTTGAGTATGAAGACATTTGTATCGGTCGTAACTTCTTATGAGAAATAGCGCAGACACTGGACGAGGATGAAACTGTCGCACGTCTGTGTTCAAATAGTGTATACTTTGAAAGTCTGTGCATTCGGCTGTAAGCATGCAAGTGTTCCTGTTAAAACTGAAGTATACTTTGGGAGTAAAGGTCATTAAAAAGGTCAGAGCTGTAGCAAAGTACATCCAACCTCACCAAACATGGGAGTCAGAAAGGAGGGAAGAAAAAGGAATGGATAATACTCCGGGGCAGAGCAGACACACTTCCACATGTGAAAAACTGGCTTGAGTTCTACATATGGGGCCACTTGTCTAATGATGTCCATCCCTAGTACATGCATGATAAAAGTTGTTTGAGTGCTATTCCATCTGCCAAAATATTACGATGGTACTAGCCTAACAAGACTTGCACTGTGTGCATAATTTTTAGGCACGTTGATATTCTGGTCAAATTTTTTTTCCAAGCACATTTGACCAATTCCAAACCACATCAATCCTAATAACTACTATTAATTTTTGTTTTTAATCATTTATAAGTGATATATAATTGTCCATAAAGGCTGGGAGTTAAAAACTCCTTATATTCAGGTGAGCATAATTATTAGGCACATTTTCTTTTACAGATAAAATGAGCCAAAAAAGAGATTTAAGACTACTAAATGCCCATGAGAAGGATGCAATACTGGAATTTGCAAAGTTAAGGCATGACCATTGGACAGCGAAATGCTCATTGGGTCAGCAAGGTCAGAAAAAAACAAGAGAAGAAAAGACACATCAACTGCAAAATAATTAAGAATTAAGGTGAATAATTTGGTGTAAAAACCATCAGGAACCATTTAGTCTCCAGCGCCACTATTTTCCAGAATGGCAACCTGGAGTCTCTAAAAGTGCAATGTGTTAGGTTCTCAGAGAGTTTGCTTGGGTAAACAATTCTAAAAAATGAACCTCACTTAATAAGAATAAAATGATGCAGTGTTGTGAAATACATGAAGACTGTTTTTTTATAGGCTTTATAGACGGATAAGTTGAGAGTGGCTCTTGAAGGACCAGCACCACATCCTTTTTGTAGCACTCTTTCAAAAATATATTTTCCAGAATCTGGCAGTAAGTTCTGGGAGTTCATTATTTCAGGATAGGAGATGGACTAAAACTGAAGTCCCAAAACTTACTGCCAGATTCTGGAGGATAAACTCGAAATAGTGCTACAAGAGGATGTGGTGCTGGTCCTTCAAGACACTCTCAACTCATCGGTCTATAAAGCCTATAAAAAAAAAAAACAGTCTTCATGTATTACACACCACTTCAGAATGTTATTCTTATTAAGTGAGGGTAATTAAGTTTAGGATTTTTTGCCAAAGCAAAGTCTCTGAGAACCTGACACATTGCACTTCTGGAGACTCAGTTCTGGAAAACGGTGGCGCTGAAGACTTTGCATTTAATTTAATTAACATGCATCTTTTCTTCTCCACCTGCTTTTTCTGACAATGCAGACACAACGAGTGTTTTGCTGTCCAGTGGCCATGCCTTAACTTTGCAAATTCCAGTATTGCATTAGTACTGCATCCTTCTCATGGGCATTTCATAGTTTTTGACTTTCAGTCTGAGGTAAATCTTTTTTTTTTTGGCTCATTTTATCTGTAAAAGAAAACATGACTAATAATTCTGCACACCTGAATATAAGGTGTTTTTCACTTCCAGCCTTCAATGGACAATTATATATCACTTATAAATAATTAAATACAAAATTAATAGCAGTTATTAAGATTGATGTGCTCTGGAACTGGTCAAATGTGCTTGTAATATAAAAAAATATAACTTACTGCCAGATTCTGGAAAATATATTCTTGAAAGAGTGCTATAATAGGATGTGGTGCTGGTCCTTCAAGAGTCACTCTCAACTTATCTGTCTATAAAGCCTATAAAAAAATGAAAAATGTCATGTATTTCTCAACACTTGTTATTCAACATTTTATTCTTATTAAGTGAGGGTCATTTTTTAGGATTTTTTTGCCTAAGCAAAGTCTCTGAGAACCTGACACATTGCACTTCTGGGGACTCCATTTAGGTTGCAGTTCTGGAAAAAGGTGGCGCTGAAGACTAAATGGTTCCTGATGGTTTCACACCTAATAATTTCTTAACCTTAATTCTTATTATTTTATTATTATTATTTTTTTTTTTTTGCAATTATCATGCATCTTTTCTTCTCCACCTGTTTTGTTTTGTCTGGTGGTCATGTCTTAACTTTGCAAATTCTAGTATTGCATTAGCACTGCATCCTTCTCATGGGCATTTAATAGTTTTTGACTTTTAAAATTGACTTTTCATTTTATCTGTAAAAGAAAATGTGCCTAATAATTCTGCACACCTAAATATGAGGAGTTTTTGGACAATTATATATCACTTATAAATAATTAAATACAAAATGAACAGTAGTTATAAAGATTGATGTGGTTTGGAACTGGTCAAATGTGCTTGAAAAAAAAAAATATGACCACAATATCAACGTGCCTAATAATTATGCACACAGTGTATTTGGTCTAATTTCACCCCCAAGTAAAACAGATCAAATCAGCATTGACTAGTAGAAACCTAGTCTAGCCTGAACATGTATGCTAGTTTTTGCCTTATAAGCAAAAACACCACATAAAATGTAGTCCACCTGCATTTACTGTACTGCACATTCAATTCTTCTTTTTTGAGAAATCACATGCTCTTGCATCACTGTATTGACATCTCAACATTTCTCAAAACAAATGCAATCTCTGCAAGATTGCAAGGTGCAAGAAAACACAATGTGCTAACCACAACAACCACAAAATTATATCTCTGATGCTATCTAAGAAAAAACTATATAAGAAAGCTTGAGTCTCTGCTAGTGTAAATTAAATCTTCATCGACTGCAGAGGCTTTTTCTAAGTAATGTGGTTGAGGCCAATTCCTGGCTAATAATCTTCTTGTTGCATCGTCTAACGAGCATGGATCTGGCCATGAAATGACATTACGGAAATGGCTAATTGGTTTTCCACTTCTCTGTAGCTAATTGGATGGGACAGCTTGCAGAGTCAATATGAATAACTCAGCAGGCGGGATTTGGGGTTATTAAGTACAGAGTAGAAGGTTTGGTGTTGAAGCATTTCTGGGCTAATGTGCTACTCTGCAGATTATTAAACAAGAACCAAGGGTTTGAGCACTGAGAGGACATCGCATCTGCTTTCCATTACTTTCCTCTTCTGGGTGGACCGCTCAGAGTGATCCAGAGCATAACACATTCTGACCTACACTGTCAGCTTGATGCTAGCAGGACATTTAGCATAGAATGAGGCTTTTATAATGAGTATTGATGCAATTCTGAGAGACTAATGTATAGCTCCTTCATTTAAACAGCAATACGCATTATGTTCTGGAAGTAAGAATCCCATTTTTTCCCTGCACATTAAAATGAAATTTTAATGTGACTTCCTTTTTAAAAAAAATCTTTAATATTTGCAAATGATTAAAGTGAATTTTCTTATCAACATTATGAAGCTACTTTTATATTTGTATATATCTGAATATTTAAAATGGGTCCAGTAGGATTAAAAACAAATTACTTATATTTAAATGCAGTAATTTGATTAAAAAAATAACTATAGCTGCAAGTAAAAAAATAAAAAAAAATTAAAAAAAATATATAATATGCTGTTATTTTGAACTTTCTATTAATCAAAGAATCCTGAAAAAAAAAGATTTTTTTTTTCAGAATTCTTTAATAAATAAAAAGTTCAAAAGGACAGCATTTATTTAAAATATAAATCTTTCGTAACAATATAAATTTTAGAATTTAAAACGTCTGTGGACAGTACATTTTTATTTAGTTATTTAAAGAAATTAATACTTTAATTCATGTGTTAAATTAATAAAAAATTTGTAATAGCAAAGACTTACATTGGTAAAAAAATATAAATATTTTGAATAAATGCTGAATCCTGGAAAAAAAGAATCACAGTTTTCAAATAAATAAACAAACAACTGTTTCCAACACTGATAAAAGTAATAAACCAGTAAATTAATTTCTGAAGGATCATGTGAAAACTTAAGTAATGACTGATGAAAATTCAGCATCACAGGAATAAATTATATTTTAAAATAGAAAAGTACATTTTCTGTATTTTTGTTTAATAAATGCAGCCTTGATGAGCAACAGTGAGTAATTAAATAAATAAATAAACAAACAAACAAACAAATAAAAAAAATATTAAAGAGCACAACTGTTTGGTATTGCACAACACTGATAGCAATGAAGATTCAGCTTTGCCATCAAAAGGAATACAAATATATTTAAATATTTAAAAAAAATGATAATATAAATGTTAATAATTTTTTATAAATTTTATATAATGTTTATTCATAATATTTCACAATACTACTGATTTTACTGGAAATATTTTAGAATTATATATTTTTTGAAACATTAAATATTCTTACTGACCCCTTTAACTTTTAAATCATAGTGTTTATATTTTTCAAAAAGTGCAATTATGTATTTTATACTTTTGTGATATTATTAAAACATTTGCAATGCTTTATTCATTTATTAGAGCATTTCATTTACTTTAAAGAACTGTATTTTACATTTAATCATTTAGCAGGCGCTTTTATCCAAAGTGATTAACAAGTTAATTTCCTCTTCTTCAAATCAAATGTTTTAACGTTATGATTCATCTTGGAGTGGCTTGGTTTGATCCAAGACTTTTAGTAAAACATTTACTAAAGAGAAAACGAATGGGAAAAATACTTCCGGAAGCAAAGCAGATACAAAGCAGACCAGTCACTATTGATCTTGATATTGATTGAGGAAGCATGTCAGCCCTGCCCCTTGGCTTTACGTCAATAGGTTGCGAAACGGCTGCAAAGCAGATTGCCAAACGCTGCTCGAACGCTGCCAGAAATTGCATGGCTGTTGGGAGGAACCTTTTGGCCGGGGTTGACCCCTTGTTCTCCGAAAGCTGTCTTTGGGGCTGTGGGGGATGAGGGGAGGGGGGGTTGCTGGAAGGGGACGGTGCCTGAGGGGTGCTGGGCGCTGAGGGGGTTTTATCGTTAGCCTGTGGCGGCTCCTCTTTCTCCTTGATCCCCTCCATCAGAGGCTTGTCTTTTTTCCGCTCGCCACCACTGCAAAAACAACATGCAGGTCAACAGAGGAAGATCGGACACACATGAAAAGACCAGGAGAGCCTTGAGGTCGAACACTCACAGACATTTGGATGAATATACTTCTCCAGGCTGAAAGAACATCACACATTAATATTTTGGGAGCAGTGTGTCTGTTAAAAATTAATTAACAGTATCCCAGAAACAGTGTTTCCCAAACCTGTCATGGAGGTTTGCCGCTACAACTCACTGTGATTATCTTCCTAATCTAACACACCTGCTTCAAATCATCAGCTCGTTAGTGGAGAGCTGAAATGGGTCAGAAAAGGGAGATATCCAAAATATGTAGAGGAGGCTTTGAGATCATTTGCATATTTTAGTTGTGTGTGTGTGTGCATTACCTCTTGGCGGCGGAGGAGAGTGTCTCTTTCCTGGCTACGGACACTGTGGAACTGTCTCTGTGAGATTTGCGGCCGCTGGAACTGCCATTGGCAATACAGGACATTGAATACGCTTCACGCAGCGGGGTCTGACCTGCAGGAGACACATCACACACTGTTTTTATTCCCTCTTATACCTTAAAACAATGACTGAAATCTCAGCACTGCAACAAATTTACTGCCCAAAACTTCTATTAAGAGTTTGCACACCCTTTGTCCATGAATTTGAGGGATCGTTCACCCAAAAATGAAAATGACCCCATGATTTACTCCCACTCAAGCCGTCCTCTGTGTTTATGACATTCTTCTTTCTGATGAATACAATCAGAGGTATTCACAATGGCAGTGAATGGCTGTTGAGGTTTTGGAGTCCAAAAAAGTGCATAAATCCATCCTAAAAAGTACTCCACATGGCTCCAGGGGGTTAATAAAGTCCTTCTGAAGCAATTTTTTAATGCGTTTGTGTAAAAAAAAAAAAATCTATATTTAAAACTTTATAAACCATAAAATCTCTAACAAACTGTCGTACAGTGAGAAGTGACGAATACAGAAGCACAGAGGAGAGAGCAAAACAAGTACAACAAGGATTTGTAAAGAAAAATGTCTGAGGATTTTAATATAACCCAAGCGGAGACTGGTTTTACTTTGCTGTAAACAAAGCTTACGCTATGCGTACGTCCTTCGTCATCCGCTGGAACGCCACTCTCTCATGAATGTTTGTATTTGAACCCTTTCCAACAATGACTGTATGATTTTGAGATCCATCATTTCACCCTGAGGACAACAGAGGGACTATTACAGAAGGTTCAAACACTCACTGATGCTCCAGATGAAAAAACAAAAACAAAAAAACAATGCATTAAGAGCCGGGGGTGTAAACTTTTGAACAGAATAAAGATGTGTAATTTTTTCTTATTTTGCCTAAATATCATTTTTTTTTTTCATTTAGTACTGCCCTTCAGAAGAAACTGAAGATATTTACATGTTTCACAGAATACAAAATAAGTGAAATTTACCCTGATCTTCAAATTCAAAAAGCTCCTAATACATTGTTTTCCCTTCTGGAGCATCAGTGAGCATTTGAACCTTCTGTAATAGTTGCATATGAGTCCCTCAGTTGTCCCCCGTGTGACAAAATGGATCTCAAAAGATACAGTCATTGTTGGAAATGGTTCAAATACATAAAAAATTGGAAAAAACCAAAGACTTTGTGGGACCTGAAGGATTTTTCTGAAGAACAGCGGGCAGTTTAACTGTTTAGGACAAACAGTATTAAGAATCAAGAGTATGTAAACTTTTTTAACTGAGTAATTTTTATAAATTCATCTATTATATTTTCTCTAGTGGACTATTTGTAAACATATTTTATGTGAAATATCTTATTCAGGTCGGTACTAAAAAACAAACAAACAAACAAACAAACAAAAACATGCATTTTGTATGATCCCTCTTATTTTGGTAAAATAATTAACATTTTGCAGATTCCGCAAGGTATGTGTAAACTTTTGACCTCAGCTGTATATAAGATTCCAAATATAACATTTAAATTCACTAAAGAATTTTCCAGACTCTTCTGTGACTTAAGATTCTATTGATTTCTCTGAATTTTGCATAGTTTAATTTCACAAAATTAGCATTCCGGAAATAGAGACAGACAGGATAGACTGTAAAGGGAGGATAATGTCTGGCTTAAATAGGGCAGCAATCCAGGCATGCTAACTGGATTAGTCATCTGATTTACTAGTCCATCTTAATTACACTACACTGAGATAAAAAAGAAAAACTTTTTTTTAATCTACTGCAATCACATACTGTATAATGTAATAAGCATGGCTCAAGGGTTCAAAACTTGGTGCCACTGTATACAGAATATTTTAAATAACATGAAATAAAAGACACCAAAGGAACATCATCAAGCATTTTCTAATTCATATTTTTTTTTATTAGCAGCAATCAGCATTTACAATGATTTCTGAATAATCATGTGACATTGAGGACTGGAGTACTGCTGCTGAAAATTCACATTTGCATCACAGGAATAAATTACATTGTAAAAATATTAAAATAGAAAACATTTATTTTAATTAATGATAATTTTTCACAATTCTAACTGTATATTATTGATTAAATGTAGCAGTTCCTCTCTGTATTCTTTAATATATAGTGGGCTTTAAAAGACCAGACCAGAATGAAAATCTGGGATACATTATTCTAGTGTATATCATAAGTTGTAAATGCAAAAATAAATGAAATGAGAAAGAATAACCAACAGAAGCAGTCTCAGATGTCTGGATCCTAGCTGAGACACCCAGACTCGTCTTAAACTAGCATTTGTTGTGGTTGTCTTAAAGGGATAGTTCACCCAAAAATGAAAATTTGATGTTTATCTACTTACCCGCAGGGCATCCAAGATGTAGGTGACTTTGTTTCTTCAGTAGAACACAAACCAAGATTTTTAATATAATGGCAGTCAATGGTTACCAAATCTTTAAGACTAAAAAAAACATACATATGATATAAATATAGACCGTTATGTGTCTTAAGACCTCAATGTATTGTCACGAGCCACAGAGTTTAATTTGGTTTTGCTTGTGTATGTTTTTTTACTCCTAAAGAGTTGGTAACCATTGACTGCCATTATATGACTGACTGACTGCAACGGTTTGAGTTAAAAATATTTGTTTGTGTTCTACTAAAGAAACAAAGTCACCTACATCTCGGATGCCCTGGGGGTAAGCAGATAAACATCAAATTTTCATTTTTGGGTGAACTGTCTCTTTAAAACGCTACAGAACAGATGGAGGTGTCCATTTGAGCTTGGTGTGGTATTCTCATGCTAAACGTCAGTGCATGATTGCAATGGTTTGCATCAGCCATGCTATTTAAAACTCTCTCTGAATGGCCTGCATGTGGAAATGTCTGATTTAGGTTCTTGGCTGCTCACTTGGTCGCTTCCCTTTGACCTCTTTGCTTGGTGAGAGACTGACGCCTGTGTAACTATTGTGTGTTATGGCACCCTGCAGGCCTTGCGTGGTGGATTCAATTAATCGTTTCTCTCCAGGGCACGTGTATATTATCTTAGGAGCGGGTGATGCGATGTCAGTACCACATGGTTTAGTTTCACGCTCCATTAGCCCACAACAAAAACACACAGTGTGTGGCTGACCTCATCAGACTGCTGAGAGATGGGATGTGTGCGTGTGTTTGAACAAACCTCCAACCCCTTCTTTCTGCAACTCTATAGTGTTCCAGATAAAACAACTCGAAAAAAAAACAAAACTACTACAGGTCACACTGACCTATAATTTCCCTTCGGCACATTTCTTTTAAAATGTAATTTGAATGTTTAGAAATATTTAATGTGCATCATCAAATTTAACAAGATATTAATGATCTAGTTATCTTGGTTTATTCCTAAAAATAAAACAGTTCCAGCTCCACACACAATCTGGAAGCATTTGTATATTTTTGATGCTGGTTTTGTGGGAAAATCTGCAAAATGTATAAAACATGGAACTCACTCTTTATTGCTACACTGTAAAAAGTTTTCACCAGTTTTAACTTAAAAAACTTAAGTTTAGCAGCTGCCTTAAAATGTTAAGTTAAATCAACTTAAGCCATTCCATCTCATAAAATTAAATCAACAAATTTTTATTGTAATACGTTAAAATGACTTGTAGTTTTAAGCTGATTCAACTTAAATTTTTAAGGCAGCTGCTGAACTTTTTTGTTTTAAAGTTGAATCTGGTATAAACTTTTTACAGTGTAGGGCTAAAATGAACAGTTATCAAATAATTCACAGATACAATATGTGTTAATTAATATTAATATTATTTGCTGTAATTAATAATAATAATAATAACAATAATAATAATGCATTTCGTAGACAGTCTTATTAAACCCAATCTACATGGTATTATTATTATAATTATTATTATTATTACTAATAATAACAATATTAATGTTTATTTATGCATTCGGCCGATACTTTTACCTAACACAGCCTACAATGTATTATTGTTATTATCATTATTGTTATTATTATTATTATTATTATTATTAATAATACTAATTAAATATAATTTATACATTTATACACTTTTATTAAACAATTTAGACACCTTTATCAAACACAACCGACATATTAGTGGTAGTAGTAACAACCCCGCCCCCCCCCCCCCGCAACAACAACACAAAACATGTTTAAGTCCCAATAAAATACTTTATAATTTTTTTTCCTCAATAAAGTATTATTAATATTTTTTTTATTCTGTTTTCCATTAATTTTTTAGATCCCATTTTAATGGATTCATCAAATATAATAACCAAAAACATCTCTAATTAATTAATTTGATTAAAAAAAAAATCTGTATCAATTTTTCTAGCAGTTAAAAAAACAACAACATTTTATTACTAAAAAAGCAAGTCTAATGATTTGAAATTATAAAACTAACACAATTTAATAGCAATTCATTAAAAGTAAAAAAATAAATAAATAAAAATAAAACATGTTTAAGGCCTAATGAAATACATTGGAATTTTTTTTTATTATTATTTTCTTTTTACCAAATTCTGTTTTACATTATTTTATTTTGTGTGTGTGTGTGGGGTGGGGGCGGGGGAATGGATTCATTAAATTAAATAATCAAAATCATCTTTAATTAATGATTTTTATACAAAATAAATCATATATTATTATTTAGTTTTTTTTGTTTTCATTTTTCTAGACTCTGTTTTAATGGTTAAGTAACATGTTATTATTCAAAAAACATGTCTAATGAATTATAATCCTAAAACTTACACAATTTAACTGCAAATTTATTAAAAGTAAAAAAAAAATGAAAGTATGTATATATAAACATATAAAACATTCATTTATTTTTTCCTTTTATTTTTACCAAATTCTGTGTTTTCCATAAATTTTGTGAATCCCATTTTAATGTATTCATTAAACTCATCAATAGCATCTATAATTACTGATATTAAAAAATGTATACAATTCATTATTTTTTTTTCTCAGAAATACCTATGTTATGTATTTATATTTTTCATGTAAATAAATGATGGCAAATAATGCTTCTGCTGAATATTCTTTAGATTACTTCATTAGTAGTAGTAGTACTATCATTGCATTAAGTAATATATTTCTGTCACAATTTCTTCAAGTTAAACCAAACTTTTATTTTGACGAGTTATTTTCTGTGAAAACCTTTAAGTTTCTGTTTGTATATGATATGATGATAATTTTTTCTCAAAAGAAACAGTAAACTGCTCAAGAAGAAGATTATGCTCATGTACTCATATAATGAAAAACATATTAGCAAAAAATAAATATATTAACAAAAACAAAAAGCTTCAGTACGATTTGATTTAAGTTTACTGACCTACTTTGGATTTATTCGTCCAAAATTTGGCAAATTCTGTGACGTTCAGCATTATACAGTAAATTTGTTTCATTTTTCGCGGAAATGATAGGGCCTTACTTTCAGGCTCCTGGGAACAGAACTCATCTGGTAAAATCCACCAAAAACATTTTGCATATATTCTGTCAAATTCATATTAAATTTTGGCTTCATTATTGCTAGCTGAAAATGAGGCAAAATATTTACTAAACAGACACACATGGGACAGGAGAAGCGTATACTGTTTTCAAATTCCAGACGCTGGGATTCTGTGGACGTTTGGCAATCATGAAGGATTTCTGTGTTTTTATATGTTTAACAGTGAATGTCAAACAAACTACACAATCTTTTATTTTCGACATCATACTGTTATAATTAAGGAAACATAATCGTTCAGCCTCGTGTCTCGGTAATAGGTCGCTTTACTGGAAGCTCTCGCCGCTGTCACAACAGATCATGCTTTTTGGATCAAAGAAGTAATTAATGTGTGTGTTTAGAGAGTTGGCTTTCATGGACAGAGTTTGAGCATTCAAGCATAAGATGACCTTCTTCCTGTGCACAGTACTGTATGTGTCTAGTCAGCACAGCCGCACAGGAAGTCCTCATGTGACCTCACTCCAACAGGAAACCAAGGAATTACCTGCCTTCCATCAGAAGCCTGTCACTAGCCGTTCATCTCCAAAACCACTGCTGTTCTCAACCACTTTCATGCTCAAAATACAGGATAATTTGCTGGATTTATGCGTAAAGTCACTCTGAATCACATTCAGTGTACTTCATATGATAGAAGACGCTCTTAATTGGAAGAAAAACATCTCAATTGCAACCTGCATTACTGAACCAGACAATAATTAGAGCTGTCCGTCGATTTGAATCATTTTATTTCATAATACGCCAAATAAGAGATCAGACTATTTAAAAAAAACTATAAATCACAGTCTAGCATTCATGTGTAACTGGGAAAAGCCGTCTGTGAAAGAACCCACGCTTCTTTTTTCCTTAGTGAATTGAGCCCTTTCATAGATATTGTCCCGAGAGCAGCTGATTAAGGATAAACTGAGGTTTGGGAGAGGACTTGAGTGGAAAGACTGGCAGTTTGGGGAAAGATACTAGTGTGGGGGATTATGGGAAATGAGGGGGAATAGATAGGAGGATTAAAGGTTAGAGGAGCAGTGAGTCAGCCTTGAAACTCAAATCAGCAGAATAAAAGAGAAATTAAAGTGTAAAAGTGAGAAAAATTGGTCATTATGGGCACAGCGAGTAAATACGGCCAGTGGGAAAAACAACGGTTTGATTGAGAATATCGGTTAAAATGAGAACCGGCACCATTTCACACTATTTAAAATGACAATTAATAAACAGAAAACAATATTAATAATAATTTGAATAAATGCAAGTACTCAAAAAAGTATATTTTGTCAAATAAACAAGCTAATTTAAAAAATATATGACTTATTATAAATTATTAACTTACTGTGTATTTTGTTCTATAAACATGCTAAAATTTAAACAAATAACTTCAAAGTCAACTTCAAAGTCAAAGTCAACTTAATTGTCAATTCTGCCATATGTACCGGACATACAGAGACTTGAAATTGCGTTACTCTCAGACCCTAGGTGCATACACGTAACATTAAATACAAAAAGGTAGAAATTTAAAATTCAAATAAATACAATTATACATATAAATATATATATATATATATATATATATATATATATATATATATATATACACACACACAATATACAATATACAATATACAAGTAAGGGCACATGGCAGAGAGTGCAAACCAGACAGAATAATGCAAATGCAAAAAAAGAATATGGTGCAAAAGGAGCTGTAATAAACTTGCTATAAATTATAAACTTGCTAATATTAAGAACAATAACATTTATGAAAAAAGGAGGGACAATATACTTCATACTATTTTATAGATATTTTTTTTTTTTTTTGTCATTTTTGAGTTTGAAAGCTAACCTGTACATTTTTATAATACTTTTTTGAGTTTAAGAGCCCCAAAGACGGGGCTGGGGAGGTATACTTCATACTTTTTTTTTTTTTTTTTTTACCATTTTTTGACATTTTTGAGTTTGAGAGCTAACTTGTGCATTTTTATAATATTTTTTTGTCATTTTTAAGTTTGAGAGCCAATTTGTGAAACATTTACTCAAAATGTATATTTTGTTCCATAAACATGCTAAAATGTAAAAATATATAACTTATTATAAATTATAAACACTGATATTAACATTTCTGAAAAAAGGGGGGAAACGATATACTTCTATTTTATAAAAAAAATTATACAATTTGTGAAACATTTACTCAAAAATGTGTATTTTGTTCTATAAACATGCTGAAAGTTTCTATGACTTACTATAAATGATAAACTTACTAATCTGAATAACAATAACATTTATGAAAAAAGGGGGACAATATACTTCATACTGCAATTTTTGCAATTTTTTGTCATTTTTGAGTTTGAAAGCTAACTTGTACATTTTTGTAATACTTTTTTGAGTTTAAGAGCTAATTTGTGAGAAATGTACTCAAAAATGTATATTTTGTTCCATTAACATGCTAAAATTTAAAAATAAATAACTTAAAAAAAGGGGGGAGGCATATACTTCATACTGTTTTATACAATTTTTTTTTTTGTCATTTTTGAGTTTGAGAGCCAATTTGTGAAATGTACTGTAAAATTTATATTTTGTTCCAAAAATGTAAAAATTAGTAACTTTAATAAAAATAACATTTATGAAGGGGGGGGGGGGGGATTTTATATTTTTTTTTTGTCATTATTTGTCATTTTTGAGTTTGAGAGCCAATCTGTGAAACATTTTCTCAAAAATGTATATTTTATCCCATAGAAATGCACATTTGAAAACAAATATTTATTACAAATGATAAACTTACTGATATTAATAGCAATTAAATTAAATGATGTTAATAAATGTTAATAAACTCTTTAAAATTTATACACTACTGTTCAAATTCATTTTTTTTTTACTGTTTTTGAAATAAATCTCTTAAAAGATTATATCTATACTTAGACATTTCATTGATTTACTGATTATTATTATTATTATTATTTTATTTATTTATTTATTTTATTTTATTTTTGTGGAAACCATGATTTTTTTTTTTCAGGATTCTTTGGTGGATAGCATTTATTTGAATAGAAATGTTTATTTTTACAATTAAAACTATGTTTATTGTCATTTTTTTAATCAATTTCATGTATCCTTGCAGAATAAAAGCAATAATTTCTTTTAAAAACCTTTTCTGACCCCAGACTTTTCATTAGTACTACATAAAACAAAGATGAAAAAGCTAAATCATTAAAAAATACACTACTAGTCAAAAGATTTATTTTTTAAGTAGCTGTTTTCTATTTGAATATATTTTAAAATGTAATTTATTCCTGTGATTTCAAAGCTCAATTTTTAGCATCATTTCTCCAGTCACATGATCCTTCAGAAATCATTCTAATATTCTAATTTGCTGCTGAAAAAAAAAACATTTATTATTTTTATTATGTTTAAAACAACTAAGTAGAATTTTTCAGGTTCTTTGATGAATAGAAAGTTCAGAAGAAGAGCAGCATTTATCTAAAATTTTGTAACATTATAAAAGTCTTTACCATAACTTTTGATTAATTTAAAGCATCCTTGCTAAATAAATGTTACAAAAGCTATTTCAGATAAATGCTGATCTTTGGACCTTTCTCTTCATCAAAATATGCTGAAAATGTAGCTTTGATCAAAGGAATAATTTACATTTTAAAATTTATATTTAATTTTTTTTAGAAGAAATGCACCCTTTTGGTTAAATTTAAAATGTTAAAATGTTTAAGCTTTCAAATCTGATATTTAAAAAAAAAAAGTACAATAGAAAATCAGTTGGGAAGGATGATCTAATGTTCACTTTGTGGCAAGTCTTTTTTTTAGTAAGGACTAAATCTGCAGGCTTATAATAAATAATATCACTATTCAGAGGTTTGTTTTGGCTATTAGCTTGCAGTTTTGATGACTATTACTGTAAAATGTGGAAAACAGTCGGAGCTGTCCAAGCTGTGCTCTGTGTTGAGTCAGAGATTGGCCTTCTCTAATGGTTTTGTCTGGCAATTGCTTGAATTTCGATTTTGTTTAGAGACTTGGTTTCGTTTTGCCTGTTTTCATTGCTCACTGCCTGAGAATTGTTATTTCTTTCTTTCTTCCTTTTTTTTTTCTTTTCAGTTGGTCAAATTATTCCTAGGCCCAGCCCTGTATATTTTTAAAGGCATAAATTCTAACACCCCCCCGCAGTCCTGGTGTCCAGTGTCTGTCACATGACCAGATCCTTTACACAGAGCAGATCAATATCTGAACACACACATGCTGCACAAACATTATCGTTTAGCTGTGGCGCACTAGACTAAACAGTTATATTAAAAATGTATGATAAAATAACAATAGTGTCTAGTCCAAGTTTGTATTTTAGTAGTCAAAAACCTGGAAATACCAGTGAATTCCAGACCTGGAAAAGTCTGGGAAAATCTGCTGTAAACTATTTCATTGTGATCAAACTCTTTGTTATTGTTTGTGTTGAGTAAAACATTCATTAGTCTGTCCGTTGGTCTAATTGGAGACATTTGTAGACTAATACGTATAATTATTCCAAGTCTATTTTGCTTAAAGCCTATCATCTGACATACAAATGGAAATCCAACCCAGCAATCTTTGTAAAATGGCATGAATTACTTGTGAATGGGAGTGAATGGAACATGAGGTCTAGTGTGACCGCACCTTCGGTCCAGTCACAGATGGGTGGGAGGTGTCACTGAAACAAACTTCTAGTGTGAAAGGGTTCTACGGGACACACAGTACTGCCATCCATACTCAGATCCCACAGGGAAAAGGCAAACTGGTGGCTGGTGAATGGGTGAGAAGAACATAGTGCCAGAATTTGCAACTTCAATCTCTTCCCTCTCATGTACAATATTTATTTTTCATTTATCTAATCTTGTCTACTTTTTGCTTTTTTTTAATAAGAAGGATCGTATAAATGAAAACGTCTGAGTACAACTGTCTGTGTTCGCAGCTTTAATTCGATAGAGAAACTGCGAGGACATGAGCTAAATCAGATGCTGATGAAAATAGTCCAAAGCATACTTTAGTTTTACTGTAAACAATAAGCATTTGTTTAGAAAGAAAAAAGTCAGAATTTTATATAGTTTATATCATGCAATTCTGACTTTATATTTCGCAGTTTCAAGGTTGTATCTCAATTCTGAGAAAAAAAATTCAAAAAATGTGAGATAGAAACTCGCAATTCTGACTTTCTTTCTCGCAGTTGTGAGTTTATATCCTGCAATTCTGAGAAAAAAAGTCAGAATTGTGAATTTTTCTATTTATATCTCATAGTTATGAGAAAAAAGACAAAATTGCATGGAAAAAAAAAAGCAGAATTGCTTGATACAAGCTTGCATTTAAGAGAAAAAAGTCTGAATTGCGATCTTGCAATTCTAAAAAAAAAAGTCAGAATTGTGTGAAAAGTCAGAATTGCGTGATTTATACCCGCAATTGTGGAAAAAAAGGCTGAATTGTGATTATTTATTTTGTAATTCTGACTTCATTTCTCAATTGTGAGTTTATATTCTGCAATTCTGAGAAAAAAAAATGACAGAATTGTGAGTTTGCATCTCATCATTCTGACAACATTTTGCAATTGCAAGTTTATATATCACAGTTCTGATAAAAAAAAAGTCAGAACTGCATGAAAAAATTCAGAATTGCTAAACACAAACTCACAATTGCAAAGAAAAAGTCAGAATTGCAAGATTTATACTTGCAATTGCGAAAAAAAGTCAGAATTGCGAAACATAAACTCACAATTGTGGAAAAAAAGGCAGAATTGTGAATATTTATCTCACAATTCTGACTTTATTTCTCGCAATTGTGAGTTTATATCATGCAATTCGGAGAAAAAAAGTCAGAATAGTGAGTTTGTGTCTCATAATTCTGACTATATTTTGCAATTGCGAGTTTATATCTCACAGTTCTGATTAAAAAAGTCAGAATTGCAAGATTGATATTCACAATTGCAAAAAAAAAGTCAGAATTGCAAGACATAAACTCACAATTGCAAATAAAAAGTCAAAATTGTGAATATTTATCTCGCAATTCTGACTTTTTTTTGCAATTGTGAATATCAATCTTGTAGTTCTGAGAAAAAAAGTCAGAATTGTGAGTTTGTTGTAGCTCATAATTCTGACTATATTTTGTAATTGCGAGTTAATACCTCACAGTTCTAAGAAAAAAAAAACAGTATTGTGTAACAGTAACAGTATTGTGAGATACAAACTTGCATTTGTCAAAAAATGTGAGTTTACATCATGCAATTCTGAGACAAAAAAAAGGTCAGAATTGTGAGATTAAACAGTCTCAATTTTTTTTATTCTTTTTTTTTTAGTCGCAGAAATGGGCTTCCATAAATTACACACAAATGTAGAGGTAAAGTGTGTTATGTATGCACTACTGGCAGCAAATGGAAAAACAAAAAAATGCTAGCACACTACTCTTATTATTTATGCAATATATAATATCTATACTGCACAATGTAAAAGAAAGCTGTCACTTTAAGTGTAAAATCACAAAGTAAAAACCTGTTATTTGGTTAACAGTATGTTCCCTTATTATTTCATCCCAACCTGACATTTCCTGTAATTTTACAGTAAAATTGTGTTAAATGTACAATTTTTGGAAGTAAAAATAAAAAAATAGTAGAATTTACATAATAATAATAATCTAACATTCCCAAAATTCCAACATTTTAACATTTTATTGTATTTTATTTAAATCATTGTGCCTCCTATTAGTTTTTGTTATCAGTAATGTACATTAGGATTTTTATATGTTAATATGTTATGTTACATCTAATATTGATAAATTGACCAATTATATTTGCCATAACATGCAATATACAACTGGGAACAGTACATAAGATATTGCATATCAAAATGCAATACAATGCACTTGATTTGATATGCATGTATATAAAGTATTCTGTATTTCAAATATCCCTTTTCTAACATAAAAGACATATTTTACACAAAATTTTATCATAAAAATGAAATAAATGTGACAACAGTGTACTTTCTAAAACATTTATGAAAGAAGAAACATTTACTGTTTCCCCTAATATTAAAAAAAAACCAGTGGCTAATAGTCAATGCATCGAGCCAAACTCACTTCATTAGCTGAGTCAGCTGTCAACATGCTGGGCGACTCGAACAAACAGAGCAATGTTTTGTCGGCGCCACACTGTTTACACTCTTCATAACTCAACCGTAGTCTTTACATATTAAACCAGGAAAGGAGAAAGCATTTTGCATCGAAAAACTTCAAGCTACATGTACTGTATACGTGTGTGCGTGAGAGTGAAAGCAACGGGGCGGGAGGGAGCCAGCGTGTTTTATACGGTGTGTTAAACGGAGAACAAAGTGAAGTCAGTTTTAATGGTCAAACATTAAAATGCCTTCCCTCAAGCAGCCCCCAAGATCACACACATACACACATAGACATTCACACATTGACACACACACACACACACACACACACACACACACACACACACACACACACAGCTGCTATTCAAATGGAAACGTTCAGTGCCGTGGGTCAAGGCTGGATTGAAACTGTTAACAGATCCTGGTCTGGCTGTGCTCCTACACTTCCTCCATGTAAACAGTGTGAGGATCACTGGAGGCAAAGACGCACACACACACATACAGCAGTGCTAGGTTACCTTTGCTGCTTTGCTGTTTTTTGGCAGCGGCGGCGGAGTCCTCCGACTGAGCCAGACGTCTGAGCACGTCTGCCAGCGCGGCCTTCATCACCATCAGCTCATCCTCCTGCTGTTGGACCCGCAGCTCAAGAGACGACAGGCGGTCCTGCACGTCCGACGTGCTCGCTGCAGAAATACTGTCATCTGCCAGAAAAAGAGAGATAAAGATGTCTTTATCACATAGCACAGATGCACAACATAAGTTTTGGCAGACAACAATATTATTGTCAATATTTCAAATTATTAAAATGATTAAAAAAAAATCTAAACAAACACACACACACACACACACACACACACACACACACACACACACACACACACACACACACACACACACACACACACACACACACACACACACACACACACACCTGTTTTCAACACTGATAATAACAATTAAATGCTTTTGCGTGTGTGTGTGTGTGTGTGTGTGTGTGTGTGTGTGTGTGTGTGTGTGGCAAATCAATATATTAGCATGATTTCTGAAGGATCATTGATAATCAAGACTGGAGTAGTGATGCTGAAAATTCAGCTTTGCATCACAGGAATAAATTACATTTTAAAATATATTCAAATACAAAACAGTTATTTCAAACTGTAATAATATTTCAGAATATTACAGTTTTTTTACTGTATTTCTGATCAAATTAATTGAGCATTAGAGACTTCTTTTAAAAACATTGAAGGAGAAAAGTTCACTTTCAGAACAAAAATTTACAAATAATGTACTTATCTCCTTCTACTTGCTTTCTTCAGTCATAAAGAAATTATGTTTTTTGAGGAAAACTTTTCAGGATTTTTCTCCATATAGTGGACTTCTATGGTGCCTCAAGTTTGAACTTCCAAAATGCAGTTTAAATGCAGCTTCAAACGATCCCAAATGCGGTTGTAAACGATCCCAGCTGAGGAAAAAGGGTCTTATCTAGTAAAACGACTGTTTTTGGTTTTGCTTTTTATTTCAATTTATATACTTTTTAACCTCAAACTCACGTCTTGTCTTGCTCTGCCTGAACTCTGTTTTTTTCCCGGTTCAAGGCAGTTAGGGTATGTCAAAAAACATTTATATAAAACAATTTATATACTTTTTTACCTCAAATGCTTGACTTGTCTCTCTCTGCGAAGTGTATGAATAGTCTGTGCATCTCTGGTTCAAAACAGTTAGTGTAGGTCTAAAAACTCCCATCTTATTTTCTCCCTCAACTTCAGAAATTATTTTAAAAACATCATACATCGCTGCAGAAGTACCGACCCAGTGTTTGCAAAGTAAACATGCAAAGATCAAACACCCTTAACAAAAAAGGTAAAACATCGATGTATGTAGGATGATTTAGAAGTTGAGGGAGAAATGAGATGGGAGTTTTCAACATATCCCTAACCCTGTCTTGAACTAGTTCAGACAGAGCAAGACAAAATGAGCGCTTGAGGTTAAAAAGTATATAAACTGTAATTTAAAAAGAAATAACTGATCGCTTCGCTAGATAAGATCAATCTTCCTCGGCTGGGATCGTTTACAACCACATTGAGATCATTTTAAGCCTTTTTTAAACAGCATTTTGGAAGTTCAAACTCGGGGCACCACAGAAGTCCACTATATGGAGAAAAATCCTATAATGTTTTCCTCAAAAAAAAAAAAAAAAACTATTTCTTTACAACTGAAGAGAGACATGAACATCTTGGATGACAAGGGGGTAAGTACATTATCTGCAAATTTGTACAAAATTTAACGAAATTGTAATTATTCCAAACTTTTGACCACAACAAGTAACTGGATTATTTCAGCAAATAAGCGTAATTCAAAACAGTTTCCTGTTGATGTCTAGATGTATATTTCCATGGAGCGTCAGTAGCCGTTCTTCATTGATAAGTGTCTGTGTCTTCCCAAACCTGAAGAGCACCAGACACCACTAACAACAAACAACACAGAGAGTGGGCTTGATGCTGTTTATACACAAAATGGAAAAGGAAGGAATGAAGCAAAAATATGAATGAGACAGTGGGAGACGTGGGCAGCACAGCTTATCAGTCACAGATGGAATCGCTGGTAAGCAAAAGCCATTTTTTCCACTAGAAACTTCATTAGCTGCTGCTATTAATGCTCTTTTGCTTGTCAGAGACTATGAATGCATCTGAACACAGGTAGGCTGGATTTCAGGGACAGATGTCATTAGGAAGCCGGGACGTGTTATTATCATAAATATTCGATGTTGCCAATATTTTTGGGCCAGTTTCTCTTAATAGAAAGTACGTTTTATTGAAAATGTTATATTTAACCCTTGTGCGACCTTATGGACATTTTTGTCCATTTCAGTTTTGTTTTTTGTTTTAAGTGTGTCTGTGTTAATGCCAACTGCATAAATCTTGGCTCAGGTGTGTATTTTTATTGAAACTTTAATATTTCATCCTCATTTCCTTCAAAAAATCTATTTTACCCTCCGTACAAAAAATACTCACACTCAGGATCCTTAAGGACAAAAATGTCCACATTGAAACCCATTAAAACTGCAATTTTTTAACCCAGGGCCATTTGACTATAAAATGATGCAATATTTGCTAATAGGCATTCATTCTTTCGGAAAGGCTTCAAATTTAATTTTTTTACTAGATTGTGCCATTTTTTCAAATTTGGCATATAAAAGAAATACTCACTTTTTTGTGTTTTCTGCTTATGCATATTATAGTCTATTATATAGTCAATTGGAAAAATAATGCAGCTATAATTGTGTGGGTATGTTGGTAAGGATGTGAGAGTGTGGTTTGCATGTGTTTACTGAAAATTTTATGGGTGTAATATGTTTGAAAGAAATTATATTGTACTGGTAATCAAAAATCCCACTCCATGTATTTGAGTCACACCATTGGCAGGGTCATAGGGCCATGTGAAGGCTATGAATAAGGTCAAATAAGGTTAATGAGCTTTGAGGATTTTTCTTTTTCACCCAAACACACATTTTAATTCTTGATTGCACTTTTTCATTTGTTATTGTTTTTGTACAGAGATAAAATGTGAGCTTGAATTAGATGTAGAAGTTCAGAAGCCCCTGAACACATTGTTTTTGTTTTCACCACAAGAAAATGCTGATTGTTTAGTCTGGTAGATTTTATACAAAGTTTGAGTGTTCGCACAGCCCAGACAGGTGTTCGCAAAGCAAAACCTATACATATTTGGTGCTTGAGGGCTTGATCATTTCATTGCTTGCAAGATGAAGAGACGTTACTCAGCAGAGGAAGCTCTGGAGCTGGTGTTGCCCACTGACAGTGAGCATTATGCAAACAAACCAGCATTTAAAGGGTTAAAATTCTGAAAATCAATGAATGTTTGGTATCTATGGATAGAACAGATGCTGGTTAAAAAACTGGCATCAGTGAAAGTGGAAAAAAATATTAATAAATCATATTTTTATGACAGTTTTTGGACGTGGACTTTAACTTTTGGACGTGTAACTTTTTTTTTTTTGAACGCACAAGGGTTAAATTGTACCGTTGAAACGCAAATATTTGTTACAAGTAAATTTTGGCCACTTTGAGAAGTACAATAGCAATTATATACACCCTCAAAGCTAACAGACATAAACTAGTAGTCAAACATGACAGAACGAGAAGAGTCAGTCTTCTCGTGTGAACTAGGCTTAATAAATAGTGTTTTCCTTCTGTCTGTCTGAAAATGGTACTGTAATATCAGTATTAATGATAATTATGATATTTAAAATAAATTAACGTTAGTTGCCATGCATTATAAAACTGAAAAAATAAGACAAAAAATGCAAAATACAGTGCAAATGCAATCAAATGTAAAATAACACTGACTAGTGTTTATTTTATTTTATTTTATTTTATTTGATTGATAGATAGATTGATAGATAGATTGATAGATAGATTGATAGATAGATTGATAGATAGATAGATAGATAGATAGATAGATAGATAGATAGATAGATAGATAGATAGATAGATAGATAGATAGATAGATAGATAGATAGATAGATAGATAGATAGATAGATAGATAGATAGATACTACATGTCTGCCATCTAGAGGGTTAATAATAATGGCACAGACAGCAGCAGGTATATAGGCTGCTGTCACTTTAAGGCCTACTGCATGGATCCATCCATATATGTTGTCTTTCTCAACTCTTTATGTTCACTTAAAAACTGACTGTATTTAGGTTTTTTTGACACAATTTAATAACATTTAATAACATAATTGTGTATGTGTCTGTTCATGCGCAAGAAGACATGAAAGACAACTTAATTAACTTTGAAGAATGCTGGTAACCAAACAGTTTTAACAAGACAAATTAGCACAAGAGCAGAATTCCAAAAAAGTGCCGAAAGGAGTGGAAAGACAAGACAAAACAGGTCACTTTGGGTTTAAAACAAAGTCTCAGCTTTCAAACTGTCACTTTTGTGGCTCTTAAATGTGTCATGACAGATCACTGTAGTGCCTCCGTTCAAGCGGCACATGAACAGATCATCTCTTCTTCTTACTCTACTAGTTATAGCACAAAATAAACATCAGAATGTATCTTGCCGCTTATCTTTTTGTACCAGCTGCGGAAAGACGCTAATTCACGCAAATACACACCAAACTTCCAGCAAATGTTCAATCGACTACCACAAACCTTAATAAATCATGTTGTTTAGTTCATTTAAATACTGTCACTCACACATGGACACTCCAACCAATGCATATGCAATAAAGTCAGCCGCAAAAATTACTGTTAATGCCTTTTTAGCGTTTTAGCATTTTTCACTGTGCGACTTAAAGGATTGGTTTACTTCCGGAACAAAAATTTACAGATAATTTACTCACCCCTTTGTCATCCAATTCTGTTTCTTGAGAAAAACATTTAAGGAATTATTTCCATATAGTGAACTTCAATGGTGCCCCCAAGGAAGCCAAGGAAGAAGGGTCGATCTGTCATTTTCAAAACAAAATGTCAATTTATACACTTTTCAACCTCAAATGCTTGTCTTGTCTCGTCTCTACGCTGCGCATGCGTAGTCTGTGTAATCCGAGTCAATACTGTTAGGGTATGTCGAAAAACTCCCATCACGTATTCTTCTAAAACTTGTTTAGAAGCTGTTTTACCTTTTTTTTGGTAAAGGGAGTTTGATCTTTACATGCTCACTTTGTAAACACTGGGTCAGTACTTCTGCAGCAATGTAGGAGGATTTTAAAGTTGGGGAAGAATAAAAATAAATACATGAACATCTTGGATGACAAGATCTGTAAGTTTTTGTTCTGAAAGTGAACTAGTCCTTTGATGCCAAAATTTTTTGCTGGCGCAAATTGTTAGTAAAACTGCCCCCTAGTGTATGGACAAATTGATACATTTCTCAAAGCATATTGGTTTGTGTTTCACAAAAGAAATAAAGTTTTTGGAAAGACATAAGGGGAGATTTTTCATTTTCGGGTGAGCTTTTACTGTAAGTCCTTTTTTTTGGAGCAGACGGTTAGCAGTATTACTTGTGCTGCAGCACATTATAGGACATTAGTGTTGGGTTCCAGATAGGGGGCACTGGATGGTGCAGCAGCCCTGCAGTCGGCTGCCAGGCGTTACTGTGGTTGGGATTTTGATTGCTGGACTGCTTCCCTGATCGAAGGGGCCCTGCGTTCTGAGCTGCGGTTAGCTAGCTTAAGGGGCATAAAATAGCATATAACAACTCAAACTCTCACACACCAACACATCTCTGATCCAAGCTTGAAACCGAACCATAGGACATTTTTACACCACATATAAAGCACTGGAAGTGCTCACACTGTCACCCACACAGAAACAGACAAACAAAACACATGGACGCAAATACGAGAAGCTTATTACCACACTGCACATCCAGCCCTTAATAAAAAATCTCCAAATTCCCCACATAGCACTGATGATAACGCTGCCTGCAGTCTTGAGGTCACTGCAGAGCTCCATGTGGAGATGGGGAGGAGGTTTAGGAATGCCCTGGCACACACTCACACAGACCGGCCCACAACCTCCTAACAGGAAGTCAGTGGGTAAATACCCAAACAAAAAACATCAAACAAGCCAACAAAGGGACCTTCTGTGCACTCTAACCCAGAGTCCATTATTAGACATGAAGCCAAGTACATTAGCTAGATACTACGCCAACAGCTGAGCTAACCCACTTTACAGTTAGCTGTTAGCACAAAGATCAATCAGTCCAATTGGCAACTGCAGCCATATAGAGTGAAACCGCAATCAACCTCCTGAAGCCATCCAAGCCATAGGCTGTCTTGAGTCAGAGACGCCAAGTCAGTGCAAAACTACTGATCGATACTTAGTCTGTCAGTTGCATATGCCTCTGTGAATCATAAATACCATTAAAAATGAATTTCCTTCATAGTTTTGCTGTTTGTTTTCCTTTTTTTCTTTTTGAAGTCGACATCTGAAAGCCAGATTATGGCAGCATTTCAAAGAATAATCAGGGGTGAATATTTGATGGCGTGAAACGCCGGCGGTAACGGGATTTGATGTAAAAATTATGTGCTTGCACTTTTTTAACTGAGCAGTAATTCATTAAATGATAGATGGCAATTGGGATCAGCAATAATTTTGTGGTCATGTTCATAACAGCACCTGCATTTGCATTTCCTTTTGTGATGCTGAATTGAAGAAGATAGCATGTGCAAATAAACATTGTACTCAGCACAGAATTATTAGTGAATTCCTCTTTTTAGATCCACATTAGGTCTCAAAGCCAGTAACACTGGCCACAAAGGCATTCTACAAAGTTGTTCTCTTTCTAAGGCAAAGCAGCCAAACTTAGAGCTTCTAATTGGAAGAAATAAACCTGTGGCACTAATATAGGGGGTTGCTCTTTCACAAGATCAGGAATGTGAATCTCATGCTACAAAGTAAGAATGAACCATCTTATGGGTGGATCAGACTACAAATTTTTTTTTTTGTCGGTTACGACAGGCACTATGTCAGATTATGCAATTTTGACTCCTAAAATCTTGTGTCGTAGGGGTGTCACAACAAATTGATTCACTGATCGATTTTCTGAATGCATCACGATTTTCTCTGGAATCAACTCTGAACATTATTTATAACAGCAGATGTCACTGCGTGCTTTAGAAACAGCCAAACTCTGATTGCTTCCAGTTCCTTACACACACACACACCACTTAAACTTAAAATAACCATTCATAAAAACCAAAAAGGTTGAAGTGAATTACAAGAGTGGGCTTTGTTTACATTAATCTTGCATCATAAAAGGCAGAGGTGCAAGTACATTTAACCACTTAAATTACTTAATTGAATGCAAAAGCCCTCTTCTTTGTGAGCTTTGTAATTGTGTGGTTAAAAACTATTCTAAAGAACCATCTGCTGTTAAAATCTAAGCTCAGAACCAATCATAACACCCCTATCGTGTTGTGAACAAGAATCACCTCAGACTACATGTTTCTACCTGACCATTCATTACTTTTCGCCTTTAACAACATGCATGCAAAGCTAGCAAACAGTTTGTTGTGCTCTGTCTTGTTGTCAGAAAAACCCAAAAAAGGAAAAAAACCTGACAGTGCACACAAATCAGGATTGCATGAAGAGGACAATGTGGACTGTCAAAAAGAACTGAGGTAAAACTGTTTTTATTTTGACCTTTTTTTCCATTCTGTCAAGGTCGTCCATCAAGAAAACATCATAAATGCAGAAGTTATTGCCATAGCTCCAAGAACATTTCCTCCATTGTAAAATTTCACCTAGCAGGGCCAATACTCTTGTCTCTCTTTCGTTTTGGCTAGTTTGAAAGCATGTACAAAGGCACTTCTGTGCTCCTATTGGCCAGTGTCACAGATGTCACCAAGGCTCACCGCCATCTGCCTGATTGGAGCGCTACAGCAAACAAAAGTACAAAATCACTCATAATATGAAATAACCTATTTTGCAAACAAGTCATAGTTTTTTCACCCGATGTAAAATATCTTTGCCAAACTCAGAACACTTATATAAGAGTTCAATCACAGGACAAAAATCACGAAGCTTGGCCAATTGGTGGCGCTATAAGAGAGAATAAAAAAAATGGCTATATCTGTACACACCCATTTGTCTAATCAGCATGAAAATCGTTGTGCACGGTCTTGGTCCAAAGTGCCACAAGTGTCTATAAGGATGTTTGCGTATCTCAAAAAACATGGCCGCCATTGGCCGATGAAGCCACACATTTGCACATCTATCAGACAAGGTTAACAGAGGCCGATCGGAACAAAACTCAGTGGGCCTGTTTGACTCATGGCCCTGTGGTCTGTAGGAAATATGGAAAAAAAAAAAAATTGCATTTTTCAAGGGCATAAACAATTGTACATTGCACGGATTTCTGCACATACCCACAATATTTATATCATATGATAAAACTCCTCATTCTGGACAACTTTGCCTCTTGAACCACTGCTGTCAATCAAATCAAATCGTTTGTTAAATGATTGAGAAGATGTAAAAAACTTTTGTGAACTAGTCAAAGGTTTTTTGCTCAATCTGGAAAAAAAACACTGCAGTGCAATTCTCTGGACTCTCTAGGTCAATAACTATCACAAACAATTATGTAATTTACCCTTCAGGAAGCATAACTGGGTCGTTTAGAAAGGGGCCTGTCCAAATTTACCCAAAATCCTATAAAGGAAAACTCAAAACTTCACAAAACCTGGTGAGTACATGCGACAGGTGATTCTAAACAAGCATGCAAAGTTTTAGGAATTCAGCTGGTGGTATAACAGTCATAAAAGTTAAAAACATAATATTTCAATGATTAATTACCTGGATTTGGCAAAAATGCTTTTTTGAATCATTGATTTAAGTGGTTACAGGCTTGCCAAATAATATCTTTTTTCATATGTGCTTAAATGCCTTTAAGCGCTTGAACCCTGGTAATCTCTGCTTGCAGCTATCATACTTCATTGCTTTTGCAAGCAAACACAACATTTCTAAGGTAAAAACAACAGTTTTGAGAGAGAACGCAAATGAACAATTGTGAAGTTTACATGGGGAGAACATTAATTTCTATAGAAATCCACACAAATGGGAATTTTGTGGAGGGTGAAAGATTTCCCTACACACATTTCGCAAGAGGACTAACAGAAAGCTGTTTGTTTTGAAAAGTGGCTTCTGTGTGAGCTGTGCTTTATACAACACTGCACTTTTGACAATAGAGAATAGAGCTTTTTTCCCCTCCAAAAAAAAAAAAACACCAAACGTTCGATTATGCAATGCACATTATCCTTAAATGTATAAAAGCAGTTGTGAGCCGCTAAGGAACCTGAACATAAGTAAACATTGCCAAGTCACCACAAAAGACTCCACTGGGGCGTATATAAACACCAGACACAGGTCCACTCATACCACCATCACTCAACTGTTTTATCTTAGTCAAAAATTGACCAAGAAACTAAAAGCAAACATCTCAAGGCTTCAGGAAGTAGTCAATAAAATCCAACCTCTGGAGGACTGCGAAACGACGCAATATTTCATTCGCTTTCTCTGCCCGCGGTTTCCTCCCTGTCTGCAGGTCCTTCCTCTCAAACCGTCTTATCTCAGCAGACCACGGAAACACGGAGAGGGCAAACGTTTATAATACAATGCATTTCTTTGAGAGGAAATCGCTTTGGGAGGTTGTTTGATACTGGCAGTGCGTACGGAAAAACCGAGGGCAGAGGGAGCGCGTTAAATAGAAAGGGAGGGTTAGAAGGTGACAGAGTATCCCAAGGTAACCTCTATTGAATTATGAACGCCGTGAAGTTTCTCCAGAATGGGGTACACCTAAACCGAGTATAAACGCACCCTCTTTCACATTTCTACCCATGATACCTTGCAGGCTAAGAGGAAGGAAGGCCTACGCACATGTCATATTTCACAATAGCCCGTCACATTCCACACAGTTTTCTCCCCCACCCGTTCAGCACGTACACCTAAATGCACACAGAAAGCAACCTCACGTAAAAGATGTGCAAACCTCCCGAACTCGGACCAGAGCCCAACATACACTCACGACTCCTAGACTCAGTGCGGGACAATCCCATGGCGCGTGGCCAGACTGCATGCTCGTAAGACTTGTTTTTGGCGTGCTTCATTTTGACTGGAGGTCTATGGAGGAAGTCCTCAGGATTAGATGGCAGATTTACAGCTGAGATAAGACTCAGTGGTGCAATCAGCCACATTCAGGCTCTAGTCGCACACAAACACAACGTTGGCTAGGATTGATTGATGTGTCTTGTTAATGTTCACCATTTGCGACACTTATTGTTAACAGATAGGTCTGATAATCTGTCGTGGTGTTTAGCTGTGAGCTTCCTGAGAACGAGATAAGGGTTAGCCGGAAGCATCGACTGGTCGCACACACAACTGAGTTTGGACTTGACCCTCGTGAAGCACTAGAGACGTCTTTCATGTACCTGGCAAGTCACACTGCCAAGGTTAGGAGATCATTAAAACACTTGGCACACTTGTAAACTGGAGTAGTGCACAAGGTTGCACATGTCTGAACTGGTTACTGGTGTTATTATGTCTTATATGGTTTAGAGAACAAAACATTTAACTGAAGTCGTGTTATTAGACACTCACACATGCATTCCACAATTAAACGTTCAGTGAATGCTTGCAGATAGTACTATGGAATTATCAGTTTTATTAGACACGAACCATGTTCTTTTTGTACATTGCAACACCATTTTTTTGGACATCGTACTATGGTATTATCATGTTTTTGGTTGCACTTTATTCTACACATGCACTTACGTACTTACACAAGAAAACACTGAGTGAAATAAAGTAACCATACGAGTTAAGGTTGGGTTTGGGGGTAGATTCAGGGTTAGTACCAAGTTATTACCCAGATATAGCACTTACTTTAAAGAACACTGTGAAATGCCAAAAAACCATAGTACTGTTAAAAAAAAAAAAGTTCAATACAATACAAATACATTGAACTAAGGTACTTTTTAGGAACATTTTATGTAACAGGCGGTACAAATCTTTCAAAGATAGTCCAGGCAAAGAGTTACTGTAATGCAGGGTTGGAAATTAACAAGGGATTGTGGCAAAAATGCTCCATACATTCAAGACAAAGGGGCAAAAAATGCCCCTGCACAAGTAAACAATGTATTATGGCTGCCACAATTTAAAAAAAAAAAAAATGTGAAAATGAATTAAAAGTATCAATTTGCGGAATTACATTTAGATCAGATCTGCATCAGACTGCTTTTATGTGCTGTTTTGAGCAGCGCTGAGCCTTATGACCAATCAAAAGTGTTTCTGTTGAACTTAGGAATGTATTGGACAATCAGAGGCGGTTAGATAAGTTAGCACTGAAAACACACCAATTAAATTCAACAAATGGGTAAATTTAAGTAGCTGACAGTAAAGACAACATATGTTTTTGTAATAATAATATGTTTATAAAAAGTGCCCTCACAAATGTAAAAAAAAAAAAAAATGCCTTTGGAAATTAATTCCAGGGGGCAAAAGTAAATTTCTGAACCTGCTGTGATGTTACGATTTTTGGTGCGTTATCTCGGTTATGCTTTTTTTTTTTTTTTTGTACCATCGTATTTAAAGTAACTCAGAGTAGTAACTCTGAATATACACTTAAAATAGTTGTGATACCATAATACATCCTTTACAAAAAAGGAACTCTGGAAATACCATATTTTTATGATTTGAAATGATACTAGCATGGTAATTGCTCAACATGTGACTGTGAAAGGCGGGAAAGCCACAAAAGGGAAGCTGTGCGAGGCCTGTGTGGTACTGTTTTGAGTCATTTGAGGGGTGAGCTCATACAGGATGTGACCTCAAAGATGTGGGAGAGTGAAAATACTGAAATAAATTGACACTTCGCTTTCAAGCGGCGGTACACCTCCATTGAGGAGTGAAATCTCAACTACATTTGAATGAACAACTTTCAGCTAACATGGAAAGATTCGTGCTACACAACTCATCTTGAAACTTAGAAGATATTCATAATACAATTTAACATTTCAGAACTAAGATGATATAAAGAAGGTATTTGCCCCTCATTTGCCAAGTCATTGCCATAAAGCTACAGTGCCACCTGAGGATGCTTATTAGCCAAAGGCACAACAAATATATATATATACAAAAAAAACCCTACTTTTGTAGGGTTAAAGTGCTACTGTAAATGTACCAGTGACACAGACTCAGACACAGCTCCAGACAGCCTCTGGGGACTGGGTATCGTTGTTGGATCCATGCAATATGAATTATACATTATAATTCAGCATGTGTACACAGGGGATTACACACTCATACATGTGTAGCAGACTTGAAAGCTCACATTTGCATAGAGAGACTCTCGGGAGGAAGACGCTTGTGCTCTGTCCTCATCTCAAGGTTATGAGCTTCAACACTAGACTGTTCAGTAGAGCATTCAGTATTCACAATCTTTACAACTACTTTGCTTCCAATACCATGGTTCATACAGGCCCGGTTCTACGGGGGTGCTTGAGGGTGCTAAGCACCCTCAAACGAAATCAATAGCACCCTCAGTTAAAGCTGTAATAATGTCATTTTATTGCAGATTTAGATAACAATCCAGTGAGTAATCATTAAAAAAAAACATTTATTTTTCTGCTGTAAGCATTAAAACAATGCCCTACCATATTGTAACGCATCAAAGCAGTCAATTAGAGCGTTGCATTTCAGCCTCAGCAGACTAGCCCGACTTTTTTACACCTCTAGTTGCTGGGCTTCAGGCCAATTTTCACGTCAAAGTTCAGAGGCGGACGGGCACCGGTTTTATCTGTTTTAGGTTTCTCCTCATTTTAATATTTTAGACATCCATAAATTATGGTGAAGAAAAAAATGCCGCGCTGGTGGAAACAACAGGAGACTTCACTTTCGGTTTCACTTTCGAGACCGTTACGGACGGCAGCGCAGCTGGAACAGATCCGCGCTCAAGCACACAATATGCTGAAAATTGCCACAAAGGTAAATAAATAACACTGAATGTGCCGGGCCAGAAAGAGTAAAGCTTATTTAAATTATATATTAATAAACTAGTGTATTCTGAGTCAGTGTAACAAAAATCCTTTTTGGACGCGCCTTTAAAGAGAAATTTATCTTTTCGGATTACATAATGAGAGAGTTTTTGTTTTCTATTTGTTTTATTTCGTTAAGTAATAATTTAAAACTATTTTATACGTTTTTTTTAAGTGCACACAAATAAAAGTACACCCTTTACAGTACCGAATGATGTATTAACCTACTCTTACCTTTGTGAGCAAAAATGACAGAAAATTTTAAATTGCTTCCACTGAAAAAAATGCACTGGCGCCCATGTCCTGCGTCTTCAGCTTCCACTCTCTGCACAAACTATTGGATATGCGCCTAATACCGCACATTTATCTCTAGGTTTAACGTTTAAACTAACATTGTTTTATACTTGAACTATTTCATATCTATAGATTTTATGCAAATCGTGATGATTTGAGTAGGCAAACTGATCAAATTAACAGACTGATCAGTCTACCACTGGGCGCTGTTCCTTAAAAATAATAATAATAAAATAAAATAAAAACTTATATTTTACGAACAAAAATGCTCCAAACGTTTTTTTCTAAATTAAGTTAATAAAAAACGAAAGTATAATCAATTTGCCATTACATACAAAAATGAAGTATTTTGATTTTAAAATAGCAACGCGCGCCATCAGTGTTGCGCCCTAATGTCGACTATGATGGTATAATGTTAGAGCACCCTCATTAATTTAGGAAGCACCCTCAGTGATTTAGTTCTGGAACCGGGCCTGGGTTCATATCATAAGCTTTTTATTTAGCCTACAAGTTTGAATGAAGCAATTCGAAACTTAGATTATTTAAACTTATTATTGAATATATTTAACTTTTTTTTTCTTTTTTTTTTTTTACAAAGTTTTTATTTCTTGAATTTAACAACAGTCCACTTTGCTGCAAATATTGTTTCTCTGGTAGAATATTGCCATGCCAGAGGTTGAGGTCAAAAGTTTACATAAACCTTGCAGAATCTACAAAATGTCAATTACACGAAAATAAGAGAAAATAATAGTTGAATTTATAAAAAGTTTACATACACTTGATTCTTAATACTGTGTTGTTACCTGAATGATCCACAGCTTTTTTTTTGGTTTGTTTGTTTAGTGATAATTGTTCATGAGTCATTTGTTTGCTGTTCCTCAGAAGAATCCTTCAGGTCCACAAATTATTTGTTTTTTCTGCATTTTTGTGTATTTTAAACCCTTTCAAACAATGACTGTATGATTTTGAGATCCATATTTTCACACTGAGGACAACTGAGGGACTCGTATGCGACTATTACAGAAGGTTCAAACACTCACTGATGCTCCAGAAGAAAAAAACAATGCATTAAGAACCGGGGGGTGAAAACTTTTAGAATTTTAAGATCAGGATAAATATAACTTATTTTGTCTTCTGGGAAACAGAAGTGAGTATCTTCTGTAGTTTTAGCAGGAAAAACATACGATATTTATGCAAAATAAGAATGTACACATCTTCATTCTGGTCAAAAGTTTTCACCCCTAGCTCTTATTGCATCAGTTCTCCTTCTAAAGCATCAGTGAGCATTCTGTAATAGTTGCATATGAGTCCCTCAGTTGTCCTCAGTGTGAAAAGATGGATCTCAAAATCATACAGTCATTGTTGGAAAGGGTTCAAATACAGAAAAAATGCTGAAAAACCAAAGAATTTGTGGAACCTCACGGATTTTTCTGGGAAACAGCAAGCAGTTTAACTATTAAGGATAAATAAGGGACTCATGAACAACTATCGCTAAAAGCAAAAACACAAAATAAAGCTACGGATAATTCAGGTAACAACACAGTATTAAGAATCAAGTGTATGTAGACTTTTGAAAGTGAAATGTCTTTTTCAGGTCAGTACAAAATAAAAAATAACATGCATTTTGTATGATCCCTTTGGTAAAATAATTAACATTTTGCAGATTCTGCAAGGTGTATGTAAACTTTTGACCTCAACTGTGTGTATATAGTGTTCAGAATATTCTTTACAAAAAGAACACCTTTTGTGATTCTGTGAAGGATGTCACACCACAGGATGATTCATTTTGGGGTGAACTACTTCTTTAAGCCAAACATTTTGATAAATCCCTGTCTGTGTTATTCCAGCCTGTGGTGAGCTCCATTAAGAGTAGTTTGGTGCAGCTTTATGAATGGGATTCCTCTGCCTTTAGCAGACTAGCAGGCATGTAACAGACATGATTAACTACACAGCACTAAAGCTACATGTTAATGATTCACTGTAATGGCCCGGGGCTTGACACACAAGATACACACCTACTCTCCCGCACACAAAACCACACACAAACGCACTCGCACATCTGTGGGGCCTGTGTGAGATTAGATAATGATAAGTTAGAGAGCAATGTTGTGACAAGCATGTTCACCACCTTTTCTACTTCTTAGATTATGGACAGATTGATGCTCAAAAGACAAAACAGACTCTGGATAAGCCAATCCACAGCATACAAAGGCAGCACAGATATCAATGAGCACGATCCGCTGTTCAAAGCAACATACTACCATACTACAACATTTCTGCAGTAAGCACTATAATAAGCATACTATGCAACTTACTGGATGCAGTAAATAATAACTGTCAAACATGCATCATAATGACATTATGTGACAACAATGTGTCATATATTACTGTTTATAAATGATAGTAGGCAGTATAGAGTGCACACTGTGTAGTATGCAGTACACTAGCACTCCATTCTGAACACAGTCAACTTGTGCCCAACAACGAAGGTCTGTGTGCAGAAATTATAAAATGTGCGCCTGCATGAAGTGCTAATTATTGCGTTGTGGATTCCATCCTCCTGCCTCGCAGCGGCTTTAAAATGTTTAGCGCATGTGGTGACATGTTTGTTTAAAGACATTAGGTTGTGCACCCGGGCCAACTATGTGCACCGAGCAAGTGGAGAGGCGGCCCTCTCGCTGATGGATGAGCAGGATTATCACAGAGATGCACAGAGAACGCCACATCCGCTCTATAAAACCACACATTGATTTAGCCTGCGTTACATAACAGCTATACATCAGCTTATTTGCTTATTAACTGTTTAATACTAATAACACTCCTACACTGACCTCTAGATATCACTATCAGCATTGTATTAGCAAATAATTAGGGAGAATCACGTCACAATAATGATATCAGAACTTATTTATAATACTCATGGTATTCCAAAGTCCTTTGAAGAAACCTAATACTGTGTAGCTTTGTGGTGTTATTTTGGTGCTACTGTGCATCTAAAAGTCATTTCCTCATATTTTAAACTCATTTATAAATGTGTAGGCGTCCAGGCAAGCTTAAGCAGAACAGCTTGTAGTTTCTATTCACGTGTTCACAAAGTTTAGATATCTATTGCACAATTTCAAACTAACCTCTGACCGCTAGATAAACTTAAACACACTAACACATCCTACACAAACACACACACAGCGGTTGTCCATCTGTGAAAGTTGTCTGAGAGATTCTCTCAGCTGGAATCTCGCCTAATGTACATCAACTCCTGCGCCAAATACAAGCAGACGGTCGTAACACAACCTGTGTGTGTGTGTGTGTGTGTGTGTGTGTAGCTACATAACCCTATTTTGAAGAAATATTTGTGTTTAGATGGGAGCTAAGCCTGACAAAACCTCATTTTGGGGAAGTCCTCATTTGTAAAAAAAAAAAAGAAATAGTACAAAAATAACGTAAACAATTTGTTTGTTTTGTATAATCATGAAATAATCTATTTAATTTATATTTATACAGTTGCATGACCAGTCTATTCTCTGCTATTGTGTTGAATTTAAAACTCTGACTTTTCTATTTTAATCACTTTAATGCTATTAAAAACTTTGACTTTATAACTTTTTGAAGTATGAAAATTCAGCATTTAGCAATCATTCAGCTATTGTACATTTGTGATATTTCAATAATTTCAATAATTTAAAAATAAAATGCCACTAAATTTTAAAAAATGGTAATTGCAACTTTTTTCCTCAGAATTGCGAAATATGAACTCAAAATTGCGACTTTATTTCTGACTTTATGTTAGTTTATAACACAAAATTTTAAAATATAAACTTGCAATTCTGAGAAAACAGTCATTTTTCCCTCAGAATTGTACTTTAGAACTCACAATTCTGACTTTTTTTCAGTGAATTGTGAGATATAAACTCGCAATTCTGAGAAAATATCAGTGCTCGGAATTGGACTTTAGAACTCGCAATTGCGTTTATATTTCCCAATTCTGAGTTTATATTACACAATTCTGTTTAAAAATCAATAATGCAGAATATGCAGTCTTGAATTGTGAGATATAAACTCGCAATTCTAAGTTTATAACACAGTTACTAAGAATTGTAAAATATAAACTCGCAATTCTAAGTTTATAACACAGTTACTAAGAATTGTAAAATATAAACTCGCAATTCTAAGTTTATAACACAGTTACTAAGAATTGTAAAATATAAACTCGCAATTCTGAGAAAATATCAGTCTTTTTTCCCCTCGGAATTGGACTGTAGAACTCGCAATTGCGAGTTAATATTTCCCAATTCTGAGTTTATATTACACAATTCTGTTTAAAAATCAGAAATGCAGAATATGCAGTCTTGAATTGTGAGATATAAACTCGCAATTCTAAGTTTATAACACAGTTACTAAGAATTGTAAAATATAAACTCGCAATTCTGAGAAAATATCAGAATTTCCCCTCTTTTTTCCCCTCGGAATTGGACTGTAGAACTCGCAATTGCGAGTTAATATTTCACAATTCTGAGTTTATATTTCACAATTCTGAGTTTATATTTCACAATTCTGTAAAAAAATCAGAAATGCAGAATATAAACTCGCAATTCTGACTTTTTTTTACCGAATTGTGAGATATAAACTCGCAATTCTAAGTTTATAACACAAAATTGCAAGTTACTAAGAATTGTAAAATATAAACTCGCAATTCTTTTTTCGCCTTTAGAACTGGACTTAAGAACTTGTAATTGCAAGTTTATATTTCACAATTCTGTGAAAAAAAAATCAGAAATGCAGAATATAAACTCGCAATTCTGACTTTTTTCACCGAATTGTAAGATATAAACTCACAATTCTGAGTTTATAACACAAAATTGCAAGTTATTAAGAATTGTTAAATGTAAACTCGCAATTCTGAGAAAATATTCGTTTTTTTCTCCTCCGAATTGGACTTTAGAACTTGTAATTGCGAGTTTATACCTCACAATTCTGTGAAAAAGGTCAGAATTGCGAGTTTATATTCTGCAATTCTGACTTTATATCTCACAGTTGTGGGTTTATATGTGGGTTTATCATAATTCTGAGGAAATAAACTCTTCTGAGACTGAATTGTGAGACAAAAAAAAAAAAAAATTAGTGGCAGAAATGGGCTTCCATACATATGAGCTGTATATAAAACCATGTAAGTCTATATGTGACCCTGGACCACAAAGACAGTTTTTAATTGAATAAATAAGCTTTCCATTGATGTATAGTTTGTTACGATAGGACAATATTTGTCCGAAATACAACTATTTGAAAATCTGGAATCTGAGGGTGCCAAAAAATTTTAAATATTGAGAAAATCTCCTTTAAAGTTGTTCAAATTAAGTTCTTAGCAATGCATATTACTAATCAAAGAAATAAAAGAAAAAGCAATAATTTTGACCCATACAATGTATTTCTGGCTATTGCTTCAAATATACCCGTGCTACTTAAGACTGGTTTTGTTATGTATTGTTATGTATTTTCTGCAGCACTGAATTGCAAGAATAATGTTTTCAAACAGGTTTCCGTCATCTGCCAATGGTCAGCCAAACAGATAGCCCCTCCCCGAACTTACGCCATTGGTCAAGCTTTTGTTGCAGTGCGGGGCTGGTCTGAATGCTTAAACAAACACAGCAATGTTTTGAAAGCATCTCAGAGACTCTGTGTTTACGCTTAGAGGAAATAAACCTGTAATGGTTTACTTACAGTTGTCTCCGCATACAAACCCGGATGGGAGAAAGTTAACATTTTGAAAAAAAAATAAATAAAATAAAAATTCACGCACTTCAGCTTAAATTAAAGAAGATGAGAAAAGAATAAAAACAAAGTAGGTAAAGTGAGACAGAGAAGGAAGTAAACAAAAGCTTGGGTACCATTTGCAAGGAGACAAACACACTCCGAACACCAGCTCAACACATACTACAGGTTCACAAATGGTGTGTGTAAACAAACATACACACTCACTCACACAGACGCACACACACACACACACACACACACACACACACACACACTAGTTAATCGTTCACTTTTTTTATTGTTTCTTTAACCAGCATTTATTACAATGAAAGGAAGAACCACCCTGACCAGAGGCATATTGTGCCCACATTTAGCCACTGAACCTGAGTATTTCTGTTTCACATCCTCAGTGGTAATACTCTAAGCCTTCACACACACACGCACACACACATACATTTACAAAGAGATTTGCTTATGCTCCCCCAAGCCAGTCTACTATGAATGAGACGCCACAAACAGACTCTGTACAGACGTGGCATCCCAATAAAAAAACCACAAGACACAGATACCAGCATCTACACAGTGCACACACGCACGCTTATAGAAAGACAGTTTGTCGAGATAATCCTTGAATGTTGACTTGAGAAAGCCTTATCTGGAAGTTCAAAAACATTTTAAAAGCCTTGAGGACTGAAGGTTATGTAGACTATAGATGGACTGAGAGAAAGACAGAGAGAGATATTTACTACGGTTGAAACAAACAACTTGCAGAGAAACATTTTCACAGTATTGGCTGTTTAGCTGCTTTTCTGCGTGAATGAATCTGATACTGTACCTCATGTCTCTAACTAGTTTTATCAAGAGTTTCATTAAGAAGACAGTCTTATAAATATCTAAAAAATATGTTTAAGCAAATATATAGAATATATGCCGCCAGTTATTAGATCTTATTCAGTTTACAGACATGACGTACATTACTGTTCAATAGTTTGGGGTCAGTAGAATTTGTTGATGTTTTTGAAAAAAGCAATGTATGCTTACCAAAGCTATATTTATTTGGCAAAAATACAATTTAAATTAGCAATTTAAATAACTTTTTTGGTCCCACTTTATATTAGGTGGCTTTAACTACTATGTACTTGCATCAGAACATAAGTGCAATGTTCATACTGTATTGCAAAATGCTTTTGCTGCTATTGAGGTAAAATACAGGTAAGGTTAGGAACATGTTTGGTGGTATAGATAGGTTTAAAGATGACTTACAGTATATTTATAAATGTTATTACAGAAATTAATTACACATGTAATTATACTACCAGTCAAAAGTTTTTGAACAGTAAGAATTGTTTTTATGTTTTTAAAAAGAAGTTTCTTCTGCTCACCAAGCCTGCATTTATTTGATCAAAAGTACAGCAAAAACAGTCCAATTTTGGAATATTTTTACTAATTAAAATAACTGTTTTCTATTTGAATATATTATAAAATTTAATTTAAAATGTGATTTCAATGCTGAATTTTTAGCATCGCTACTCCAGACACATGATCCTTCAGAAGTCATTCTAATATTCTGAATTGCTGCTCAAAAAACATTTATTATTACTATTAGTTGTATTATTATGTTGAAAACAGCTGAGTAGAATGTTTTCAGGCTTCTTTGATGAATAGAAAGTTCAGAATAACAGCATTTATCGGAAATATAATCTTTTGTAACATTACAAATGTCTTCATCATCACTTTGGATCGATTTAAAGCATCCTTGCTAAATAAAAATATTAATTTCTATACTGTGAAGGTCTTTAATGTCACTTTTCATCAATTTAAAGTGTTCTCGCCAAATAAAAAATTTAAAAAAATGTAAAAAAATAAATAAAAATACTGACCCCAAACTTTTGTTTAATAGCATAGACGTGGAATTTCACACCAACTTGTTGCTCTGAATATGAATAGTGTTTTAAACACTATTTTAAATGAGAGATCCTCCAGAGTACCTTTAACATTCCCCAAACAAAAGTCCAAGGATCTGTTAAATGTGCAAGTTTAATGGTTTGAAAGGAAGAAGGTCTGTGCCAAGTTGTTGCATTTAGTTTAAACACAGTGAAAAATTTTCAATGCATGTCTGTGGTATTTTTGCAATGTTAGATCGTCTGCTATGGGAAAACTCTACATTCAGTTGGTTAAGAGAGATAAGGCACGCTATGTCAGAACAAACTACAGTTCTGTATCAAGTCTGCTGGATGTAGCTTAAAGGATCTAGTCAAAAACATTTTCAACGGATGTTGAACATTCAAAGCATTTTGGTTTTCAGGGGGTGATATTTGATCATCAATTCCAAGAAGTCCACAAGTTGAATCAGTTAGAAAAGAAAAACTATGCCAAGTTTGTCCAGCCAACAAGAATATTAAATTATGGTTTATTCAAAGTACAACTAACCACACAACAACTCTCCACCAGTCTGGTGACCAGCATTCAAATAAACTGCTTTACTCAATAAAAACACACACACAGAGAGACACACACCAGAGGTGCATCAATGTAGTGAGGTTAGAGCGTTACACACACTTCCTCTCTGTGTGGTGTATACAGGGGAACCTCCAAATGACAAAAAGGAAGACTCACGCTATTACACTCCACACGCACACACATGCATCTCAATACACCTCCTTCATAAATTCACTCACAAACACAGCCCTCCCCACAATCCCGCAGCGCTGCATTACCGGCGCAGTGGTGGTTCAGCGTGGCTGTAGAGTTGCACACTGGAGCTAAACCTGTCGTGCTGTCTTCCATTCTCCGCTCGTCTGCGATCTTCGTCTCCGCTTCTTCTCGTGTCCTCCTTTCTCGTCTGTCTTGCAGTCTTTCTTTACCCGTGTGTCTCTCTTTCTCAGTCTCACACGCGCATTCTTTCTTTCCAGGACGGTGCTGCACACATACGCTCGCTCACACAAAAGCCAGGGCGAGCGAGTGAGCGCGAGGGTGAGAGAGAACAAGGGAAACTAGAGGAGGAGGAGATAAAGGGATAAAAAAAGAAAATCTTGGTTGGCTAAGGGAGTGGCTAAAGCTCGCACGTCTTTAACCTCTGCCGTTCCGTCGGAGCCACACACAGTGTATGTTGTTTTACTGCGCGCTGGGACGGGGGGAAGGGAGCTCCAGGAGAGGGGAGGAGACCACGTGGAGGTGTCAAAGCTTCAAGAAACCGGCCAAGCACACTACAGCAAACTACAACAGCTCTACAGCCCTTGGTCAATTCACCATGCACTGGCTGCCGAAAGCGCACATGCTGAAATGTCATCACATCACATGATTTTGAGATGCAAAACAAAACTGCAGTATTTTTTTAAATTGCAGTTCCATATAATTGCTTGCTGAGACTATTCCGGTTGACACAGATTGTACTTGAGCGTCCCAGTTTGCATACTACAGCATAAAGTTTGCAAGAGTAGGCATAGTGATAGGGCTCAATGGCAGTTGCTAGGCTGGTGCATGTGGCATCAGAAGTATACAACCTGCATGCTGCCAGCTTTGCTCGCTGGAACTTTGTGTGTTATGTGACTAATTACTTTAGAGCTGAATGAAAATAACATTATGACAATCCCGGCGCCACAAAGCCTTCACTAGCAACTATCCTGAGCTCCCTTGCGAAAAAGAGGTGTTTTATTGTGTTGAATGTACACTTGTAGTCTATTCAATACTTAAAGGTATATATAAAACACTATACTTTACTGTGAATATTCTATAAGGATATACAGATGATATAATATTAATAAAACAAAAGGCTGATTAAAGGAGTAGTTCACTTTCAGAACAAAAATTTGCATATAATGTACTCACCCCCGACCCTGGAAATCCAGAGGTCTCGCGAGAGCACAATTTGAATTGTCTCTGCAAGACACTCTGGTATCGAGCAATGATGCATGTTACTGCAATACGTAAGCAATTCTGGGAACCAATCAAATCGGTGTATCTGATGTAGGCGGGCCAGAGGCGAGCTAAGCTGATGACGACTTTGCTGCGACGTTCGGAATCATTTAGTAAACATTAAAGGCATTGAAAGAGATCTACAGATGAAAACCAGTTGTTTGAAATGGCTTTGCCCGCTACAATGACCGAGTTAGACTTGGCTTTTCATTTAAAAGAGGAACAGAAAACCGCGCTCGAATCATTCCTTTGCAAGAAGGACGTTTTTGCTGTTTTGCCGACAGGATACGGCAAGAGTTTAATCTTTCAGTTAGCTCCGCTGGTAGTTAAGCGTATGGGGCGACCACGAAGAGGAACAGATGCGAAGCGGGCAATGCCAGATAGCATTCGGCAGTCTCGAGTCCTGGCTGTTAAAAAAGAAGTGGCGATAAATGTTATCGAACAAGGTCTACCGGGACAACCTGATCGGGATTGTGGTAGATGAGGTCCATCTAATTTACAAATGGTAAGAGTCACTTGGTAAACTTACTGTAACTAAAAACTGAACTATTCAATAGTAATACAGTAGCCTAACTTGAACAGGACGATATGTCTCGCTGCTGAACGAAACGCTAGTGTCCATCCACATATTAGTTGATAGTTAATAAATAGTTTGATCGGACCTAATTGTTTTATGAGGTTGACTCGGCTATCGTAATTAATAGTTATTAATCTTGTCACATTGTTTATGTTATAACATTGAAATCCACTCTTGTATGTTCACCGTCGCTCTGGATACGTCACACTGTGTATTGTTGTGATTGGTCGTGGCGTTATCCAATTGCGTGCAGTGAGAGTTTCAAATGCACACTTGGTGCCGCCCCTCGAGTTAGGTCCTTTTCATTGCTCGATGCCAGACCCTTAATCTTAATAGATTAGGGTCTGGGTTTTTCCAGGCTACTCACCCCCTTGTCAAGATGTTCATGTCTTTCTTTCTTCAGTCATAAGGAAATTGTGTTTTTTTGAGTTAAACATTTCAGGATTTCTCTCCATATGATGGACTTTTATGGTGTCCCTGAGTTTGAATTTCTAAAACGCAGCTTCAAAGGGCTCTAAACGATCACAGACGAGGAAAGAAGTGTCTTATCTAGCAAAACGATGGGTTATAAAATAAAATAAAAAATGCAATTTGTATACTTTTTAACCTCAAATGCTCATCTTGTCTAGTTCGGCAAGACGAGTGTTTGAGATTAAAAAGTATATAAGTTGTAAATGCTTTTAGAAAATAACCGATCGTTTCGCTAGGTAAGACCCTTCTTCCTTGGCTGGGATCGTTTAGAGCCCTTTGAAGCTGCATTTAAACTGCATTTTGGAAGTTCAAACCCAGGGGCACAGAAGTCCATTATATGGAGAGAAATCCTGAAATGTTTTCCTCAAATAACACCATTTCTTTAAGACTGAAGAAAGAAAGACATGAACATTTTGGATGACAAGGGGGTGAGTACATTATCTGTACATTTTTGTTCTGAAAGTCAACTACTCCTTTAAGGGTACTTAATACCCTTACAAGAACATGAGGTAACACTTTATTTTAAGGTGTCCTTGTTACATGTACTATTATAACAACAATTAACAGAAAAAGTATGCATAATTACATGCAGTTAACCCAAGCCTAACTTGAATCCTACCTCTGACCATGTAGTAAGTACAAGTAGTTAATTGATATTACTCAGTACTTAAATGTATAATTACACAGTAACAAGGAAACCATAAAATAAACGTTAACCGAACAGGAATATACTTTCTTTTTTCTTTCTTTTTTTTTTTTTTTTTACTTTGACATACATTTTAAACCATTATGCTTTCAGAATCTTTTGTAATGCTTTAAACAAGCACACTTATTTTTGACTTGTTGATTAATGTACTACAGCACATACACGTAAAGTACTTCATTGTAATTAGCATATATTTAGAGCATGATAACCACATTTAAAGGGTTCATTTACCCAAAAATTAAAATTAGCACATTATTTACTCATCCTCCAGATATCCTAGGTGTATATGACTTCCTTCTTTCAGACAAATTCAATCAGTGTTATACTAAAAATTATCCTGCCATTTCCAAGCTTTAGAATGACATGGGCAGGTGTTTCTCTTCATCAGTCCAAAACAAGTCCAATAAAGTGCATCCATCCATAATAAAAAAAGTGTCTCACAGCTCTGAATAAAGGTCTCCTGTAGCGAATCGATGCATTTTTGTAAGAAAAATATCCATATTTAAAACGCAATAATCACTTTAATCTAGCTTGTGCTAACAGTCGTACACGGCAACACAGAATCAGAACTGACAGACGCGGACGCAGACGCGAAGTGCCGAAAACAGAAACAAAACAACAATCACGAATTAGAAGTACAAAACGAGGATTTGTAAAGAAAAATGGCGGAGGATTTTGATATAAACCAAGAGGAGACTGGTTTTTCTTTGCTGAAGTAAGGAAACTACTTTCTTTGTTCCTGCAAACAAACGTTGGTTTTCAGGAGACTCACGGTGCAACGCCGACGTTGGGGCTGGTCAATAAATCGAAATGAAATCGAAATCATGATTAATCGGAAGCTCCGAATGCATATCTTTTAGTGAAGCACGGTGATCTGTGATCATCTGCAGTAAATCTTCATCCGAAGGCCAGAGGGCGCTCTGTCTCTCAGAAACGCCAAAAACACTTGAAGGAGAAACCTAGAAAATGCCTATAGCTGAATAAACAGAAGATTTAACTGCTTTCATTCATTCAACATGACTAATAAACACACTACTATGACAATATATGGTTTACTGAAGTTTGTATTATTGTAATTTTCATTATAATAATGTATAGTTATAATGCAATGTGTTAATCACTGCTTAGAATATTATGAACTATGTTCTGTGCGTTATTATGTGTAAGAAGCCACATCATTTCACAGAAGGATTCATTTCAAACACTTGGCTGACGTTATGAAGTAAGTTTGGAGTTAAAATATTATTAAATGTGGTATTTTCACATGCTTTGAGATGTAGCACCATTTTTTACACAGCACCGTAGTTCACTGAGAAGCTACGCAAACAGCTGCCATTATTGCGAACGATTTCTTTTCGATTGCATAATCGTTCAATTAAATCGATTTCGATTAAGAATGCGATTAGGCATAGCTTCTAAGTGAACTACGGCTCTGTGTACTACATGCTGCTTCAACTCAAAGCAGGTGCTGGAGATTTACGGCTAATCACAGAACTGGCTTTATTGACAAAATGCGCACGACAATCGCCTTCGATTAATCGAGCAGTCTTTTTTTCATCCACCCAGAACAGCCTTCGTCTACAACTGTTAGCGCGAGGTGGATTAAAGTGATCATTACATTTTGAATATGAATATTTTTCTTACAAATTGAATCGATTCACTACATAAGACCTTTATTCACCCTCCGGAGCCACTTTATATTATGGATAAATGCACTTTATTGGACTTGTTTTGGACTGATGAAGAGAAACACCCACCCACTGCCATTCTAAAGGTTGGAACAATTTTTAATATAACTCTGATTGGATTTGTCTGAAAGAAGGAAGTCATATACACCTAGGATGCCTGGAAGGTGAGAAAATAATGTGCTAATTTTCATTTTTGGGTGAACTAACCCTTTAAAACCACATTTATAGCACCTCAACACCTTGGTACTATATGAGAAACTACATGATTTGTATGGAAAACAGCAGTCTAAATACATTTAATATAAATTCACAAAGCTTAATCACAGAAAATACTGTAACTATATTCCAATACTCCTTTAATATTTTTAATACATGTCTACATTAATAATATAATAAAATTTGATATGAATATCCCACATATCTAACACAATAGCATGGTGCAATTGATGTTACTACAGTAAATCTGTGGTAAATGATGGCGATCTGTAGACTAAAAAGCCTTCTGACTTTATCGTTGTGTACAGTGTTTCTCCCAAGCTGATCTCATAGCGAAAAAATACCTGTCGGAACATTTTCTCGAGACACGAAGTACGTACCTCCATGTATGTTTTGTGACATATTTAATGTGAAATGTCCACTGAGTGGCATTAAAAGAATGTTCGGAGTAGTTCACTTCCAGAATGTTTTTGCTTGTATGTGTCACCGCAATTCTGACTTGAAATGCCCATTGAGCGGCGCTATAACTCTAATGCTTCGTGAGGTTTTAAAATAACATACCATCTGCACTACACCTAAATCTAGCCGATAGTATGAGCAAAAGCGAATGTGATGCAAAAACGCAATCGCAATTTTCATTGTAAGTCCTGTTTTAACAGGAATTGTACCCAAGGATTCTGCATCCTAAGTCCAATTTCCAGTTGAGCTCCCGAGCAAGTTACATCCAGAAAGCGAAACATATGGAGCTGCAATTGTAACTGTGTATGAAAACGATTACAAGTGCTTGCAGTTTTACCGCCTCTAGTGTTAATTTCTGAGAGAAACTGCAGTGATGCGTATCTATTGGTACATACTTTACGCCTTGCAAAAGTTCCCACAGGTACATTTTTGTCATGAGTTCAGGTAGGTTTCTCCTATTTGTCAGCGCTGATTCATCTGGCTTTAAACTAGTTTAAATCACAACATGCCCGGTTCCAGAATCAAATCACTAAGGGTGCTATTTTAATATACTTTCACAGCCCTATTACTCATTCATTTTTCATCCCATGATCATCACGCTTTGAAAAACAATGCGAGAGAATGACTGTGCATGTACATTTACATTTACATTTACATTTATTCATTTAGCCGACGCTTTTATCCAAAGCGACTTACAATTGGGAATACAACAAGTGATTCACCCTAAGGAGGCAGATCAACATAGGAAGTGTTCAAAAATACCATATATCAGGCGTTGTTAGAAGAGTGCAGGCTAGAAGGAGAAGATCAAGAAAGAGAGGAAAAACAGGCTAGAAGGGAGGATATTTTTTTTTTTTTTTTTTTTTTTTTTTTTTTATTGAGTCAGATAGTGTCGAAAAAGATGGGTTTTCAGCAGTCGTTTGAAAGCTGTTAAGGAGTCTGCATTCCGGATAGGGGTGGGAAGATCATTCCACCAGGCAGGAACGTTGAACGAGAATGTTCTGGACAGTGATTTAATACCTCTCTGTGGTGGTACAATGAGGCGTCTTTCACTAGAGGATCTCAGTCTTCTGGAAGGAGTGTAGATGTGTAGTAGTGAATGGAGGTAGGCAGGTGATGATCCGGTGGCTGTCCTATAGGCCAGCATCAGTGTCTTGAATTTGATGCGTGCTGTAACCGGTAGCCAGTGCAGGGATATGAAGAGAGGTGTAACATGGGCCTTTTTGGGCTCGTTGAAGACCAGTCGTGCTGCTGCATTCTGAATCATTTGTAGAGGCTTGATTGTACATGCTGGAAGACCAGCTAAAAGAGCATTGCAGTAGTCCAGCCTGGAAATGACCAGGGCCTGGACGAGGAGTTGTGTAGCATGCTCTGTTAGGAAGGGCCTGATCTTTCTGATGTTGTACAATGCAAACCTGCAAGATCGAGCGGTCTTAGCTATGTGGTCTTTAAAAGTCAGTTGGTTGTCAAAGATAACACCCAGATTTCTGGCTGAAGTTGATGGGGTAATTGTTGATGAACCTAACTGGATGGAGAAGTCATGCTGTAGAGATGGAGTGGCAGGAAAGATAAGGAGTTCCGTCTTTGCTAGATTGAGCTGTAGATGGTGTTCCTTCATCCATGCAGAGATATCCGCTAGGCAACCTGAGATCCGTGCAGCTACCGATGGATCGTCTGGTTTGAAAGAAAGATAGAGCTGTGTGTCATCAGCATAGCAATGGTAGGAGAAGCCATGTGCCTGTATGATGGGGCCCAGAGATGTAGTGTATATGGAGAAGAGGAGAGGTCCAAGAACTGAACCCTGAGGAACCCCAGTGACCAGTTGATGAGTTTTGGATACCTCGCCTCCCCAGGCCACTCTGAAAGACCTACCAGAGAGGTAGGATTTGAACCAGCGAAGTGAAGTCCCTGTAATACCCAGCATTGAGAGGGTGGACAGGAGGATCTGGTGATTCACAGTGTCAAAAGCTGCAGATAGGTCCAGCAAGATGAGTACCGATGATTTGGACTCAGCTTTTGCCGTCCGCAAGGCTTCAGTGACAGACAGTAGCGCAGTCTCAGTTGAATGGCCGCTTCTGAACCCTGATTGGTTAGAGTCCAGTAGATTGTTCTGTGAGAGGAATAAGGATAGCTGGTTGAAAACAGCCCGTTCCAGTGTTTTTGCTATGAATGGAAGGAGGGAGACAGGTCTGTAGTTGTCTATGAGTGAGGAGTTAAGTGTAGGTTTTTTGAGCAGTGGGGTTACCCGGGCCTGCTTAAATGTAGTGGGAAAAGTGCCTGTGAGAAGAGATGTGTTGATGATGTGTGTGAGCGCCGGTAGGATTGTAGGGGAGATTGCTTGGAGAAGGTGTGAGGGGATAGGATCTAAAGGACATGTCGTCGGATGGCTGGAGAGGAAAAGTTTGGTTACTTCTGCCTCCGAGCAAGGACAGAAGGAGAAGTGGGGGGTTCCAGCCGTGATTGTGGTCAATTTTAGTTCCTGTATGTGTGGAGCTGAGAACTTATTATTGATCGATGTAGTTTTGTCTGTAAAAAATGTGGCGAAATCATCAGCTGTTATAGAAGTTGTGGGAGGTGGTGGAGGGGGACAAAGCAGTGTATTAAATGTTTTGAAAAGGTTGCGTGCGTCCGGGGAATTGTTGATCCTGTTGTGGAAGTATGAAGATTTGGCTGTATGTACTTGGGTAGCGAAAGATGAGAGCATAGACCGATACATACTGAGGTCGGATGGATCCTTAGATTTGTGCCATTTTCTCTCAGCTGCCCTAAGTTTGGAACGATGCTCACGAAGAACATCGGATAACCAAGGGGTTGTCGGAGCAGATCGTGCTGGCCTGGAGGAGAGAGGGCATATAGCATCTAGACAGGAGGTAATAGTGGAGCATAAGGTGTCAGTTGCTGCATTAGTGTCCAGGGATGAGAAGTGAGTAGGAGAGGGAAGGGAGGAGGATACTAAAGAAGAAAGATGGGAGTGTGAGAGAGAGCGTAGGTTTCTTCTAAAAGTAACAGGTAGAGGGGTTGGGAGTGCACAAGTAGCAAGATGTAGGTCAAATGTAATGAAGAAGTGGTCAGAGATGTGTAGGGGTTTGACCACAATATTGTCTGAAATACAATTTCGCATGTAAATGAGATCAAGTTGGTTGCCAGATTTATGAGTGCATGTAGTGATAACACGTTGTAGATCAAATGAAGCTAGAAGTGAATTGAAGTCAGCAGCATAGGGTTTGTCAAGGTGAATGTTGAGGTCCCCAAAGACTAGAAGTGGGCTGCCATCCTCTGGAAACGAGGACAGCAGCCCATCCAGCTCTTCTAAGAAGATGCCAAGTTGAGTAGGAGGGCGGTAGATTACCACAATGTGGAGTTCGATAGGAGATGTTACAGTGATTGTATGAGATTCAAATGAACTATAATTGCATAGAGGAGAATGGGTTGAGTATTTCCAGTTGTTAGAAATAAGAAGTCCCGTCCCCCCACCCCTTCCAGTCTGACGAGGGGTGTGAGAGAAGGAAAAGTTATTAGAAAGAGCAGCTGGGGTTGCAGAGTCTTCTGGACGAATCCAGGTCTCAGTCAAGCCTAGAATGCTCAAACCAGATTGCACAGAAAATGCTGAAATGAAGTCAGATTTGTTGACAGCTGATTGACAGTTCCAGAGTCCAACCGTGAAAGAGAAAGGTTCAGTGGAAGAAGTGTCGATAGGACGCAGGTTAGAAATATTGCGTCGACGTGTGCGTGTGATATTAGTGCGGTGTGAAGAGACCACCGGAATGAGTTGGAAACACATGATAGAGGAGGACAGAAAGAAGAGTGAAATAAAGGAGAGGAGTACTTAAGTGCGTTGTCGGTGTCGTTGCTCGGAGAAGTCGCGCAGGAAAAGTCGCAGTCTTTACTCTCGTCGGTCTTCACGCGAGGAGGCTGAACGCTTCCGCTGACGCTTCAGCGTCAGCTGTTCTGACGCAGTTAAATAGACAACCAAACAGTGCTTCAATGATAAAAGCTAGGGACGCCTCCTAGGCTCAGTGAGCCGCGAATGTCTCGCCCGCACGCAAAATGGCTCAATCGAAACTCAAAAAGCAACAGCTTCGCACTTGTAATAGCTCCAGAAGGGAACGATATGACAAAAACAAAAGCTTCCCTTGGCCGTACGCTCAGTTATCAATTTTAATGATTGCAATAAAAACTAGAATTTAAAGCAAAAACAATCGCAGGACAAATAACAGAAGAACACTCCTTTTCTAACAGTGAATAGATGTAAATAAAACAAACGAATAATTAAATAGAACAACAGAGTACTTTAAGAAGCAGCTCAAAATTAATATTAACGAATAAGTGAATAGAAACTACAGAGTGCGTTTTAGAAGCAGCTCAAATTTAATATTAACCAATAAGTAAATAGAAACTACAGAGTGCGTTTTAGAAGCAGCTCAAATTTAATATTAACCAATAAGTAAATAGAAACTACAGAGTGCGTTTTAGAAGCAGCTCAAATTTAATATTAACCAATAAGTAAATAGAAACTACAGAGTGCGTTTTAGAAGCAGCTCAAATTTAATATTAACCAATAAGTAAATAGAAACTACAGAGTGCGTTTTAGAAGCAGCTCAAATTTAATATTAACCAATAAGTAAATAGAAACTACAGAGTGCGTTTTAGAAGCAGCTCAAATTTAATATTAACCAATAAGTAAATAGAAACTACTTTTAGAAGCAGCTCAAATTTAATATTAACCAATAAGTAAATAGAAACTACAGAGTGCGTTTTAGAAGCAGCTCAAATTTAATATTAACCAATAAGTAAATAGAAACTACAGAGTGCGTTTTAGAAGCAGCTCAAATTTAATATTAACCAATAAGTAAATAGAAACTGCAGAGTGCGTTTTAGAAGCAGCTCAAATTTAATATTAACCAATAAGTAAATAGAAACTACAGAGTGCTTAAGAGAACAGCGGCTTAAAATTAATACTTAGGAATAAGTAATTAAACAGAAACGACAAAGTGCTTTTAGCAGCAACTCTAAGTAACGACCGCCTAGTGAAATAGTATTAAAGTAGACACTTACGCGCCGTCGTTCTTTCTCGTCTGAGGACTGAACTCACTTTCCCGCAGTATGGAAAGTAAGCAAACTATTTAAGCAGTATTCTCGCTAGCCACGCCTCCTAGGCTCAGTGAGCCGCGAATGTCTTGCCCGCACGCAAAATGGCTCAATCGAAACTCAAAAAGCAACAGCTTCGCACTTGTAATAGCTCCAGAAGGGAACGATATGACAAAAACAAAAGCTTCCCTTGGCCGTACGCTCAGTTATCAATTTTAATGATTGCAATAAAAACTAGAATTTAAAGCAAAAACAATCGCAGGACAAATAACAGAAGAACACTCCTTTTCTAACAGTGAATAGATGTAAATAAAACAAACGAATAATTAAATAGAACAACAGAGTACTTTAAGAAGCAGCTCAAAATTAATATTAACGAATAAGTGAATAGAAACTACAGAGTGCGTTTTAGAAGCAGCTCAAATTTAATATTAACCAATAAGTAAATAGAAACTACAGAGTGCGTTTTAGAAGCAGCTCAAATTTAATATTAACCAATAAGTAAATAGAAACTACAGAGTGCGTTTTAGAAGCAGCTCAAATTTAATATTAACCAATAAGTAAATAGAAACTACAGAGTGCGTTTTAGAAGCAGCTCAAATTTAATATTAACCAATAAGTAAATAGAAACTACAGAGTGCGTTTTAGAAGCAGCTCAAATTTAATATTAACCAATAAGTAAATAGAAACTACAGAGTGCGTTTTAGAAGCAGCTCAAATTTAATATTAACCAATAAGTAAATAGAAACTACAGAGTGCGTTTTAGAAGCAGCTCAAATTTAATATTAACCAATAAGTAAATAGAAACTGCAGAGTGCGTTTTAGAAGCAGCTCAAATTTAATATTAACCAATAAGTAAATAGAAACTACAGAGTGCTTAAGAGAACAGCGGCTTAAAATTAATACTTAGGAATAAGTAATTAAACAGAAACGACAAAGTGCTTTTAGCAGCAACTCTAAGTAACGACCGCCTAGTGAAATAGTATTAAAGTAGACACTTACGCGCCGTCGTTCTTTCTCGTCTGAGGACTGAACTCACTTAAGCATGTGTGCTTAGGAGCTCAAGTCATTACCTGTCCATCAACCCAAGTCTTAGTGTCTAAGTTTATATACAACTTATATGCTTTTCATATATTTGCAGTTTATATCCCTCAGAGTTCAATGTGTTACAATGGTAAGTGCGCCTTGGCGGGCCCTCGTTCAAAAACAACACGGTTGTTTATTAATCTTAGACCTGAGGAGAAGGAGTGGAGCATAGAAGCAGTGTTTAAAAAAGAATGAAACATTTAATTATCCCACGTTTGTGAAGGGGCCAGCCTGTCGCTGAGGAGAGCTACACTGTCAGAAAAAAGGGTACGGTTGGGGTCCATTTGTGACACTTAGGGTACAAATGGTGAAGTTGTACCCTCGATGGGTCATAGTTGCACCTTAGAGTACTCATATGTACCATTTAGGGGTAAAAAAGGTACAGATATGTTTCCAACTGCCAGAGGGTCCACGTTTGTACCATTTAATCCCCAAAGAAAGGTACAATCACTTGTGTGACCAAAGGAGTAAGCCAAAGTGTATGAAATAGTCACCCAAAATTAAATAGGGCAAGATAATCATTTTCATGAGTTGTTAGTTATTTGGAAGAGATGCACAAAATAACCAAATATGTTCAAGAGCCTGCATCTTTCTGACCAGTTCTGAACAGTACACACGCAAATTACATTTTAGTGATTATGCAGAACATCAAGATAATAACTTTTAAACGTAAAGCATTTGTATTAAAGTAGGTCTGCATTTTTAATTGTAATTTTAAACTGATATAAGAGCTGTTTTAAGTTTTGTTTTTAATGTAGAGTTAAACAAATACACATACTAATAGTAATTAGCAAAAGCACAATGTAGTATACAAAACTATTTAACGTTTATTAAACATTATACGCCTTATTCAGCCCGCTGCCATTTTGAATCGAAAACGAGGCTGTGAGGGATAGCAGTCCAGCAGCGGCCACTGTGGCGCATTGTTGCGTACCGGGATGTAGATCGTATAGCCGTAAAATAATAGGTCATTTCACATTTTTCCACAGGAAAAAGAGCTCCAGAAAACGTGGATTGATCGACAGGATATATAACCTCACTTTCAGGTAACAATATTGCATTTAAGAAAATGACTGTGGAAACTAGCCGGTTGGCTAATTGCTAATTTATAATGCGAGCATGTTTATCTTCCTTTAAACGTTTACGCAGAGCTAACATGTTATGTACTACTACAACAACTAAACTAAATATCTCCATTTTGTATAGATTACAAAGAACACAAAAGTGCTCAACATTTTACTCAGGATTGTTTTTCAAAAACACTGACTGGAATTAGGACGCTTAAGGAGGGTTCAGCTCCGTCTGTGTTTACCTGGACTCTAAGACCTCACGAAAAGAAAACCTTGCGATTGTAAATGAAAAATATATTCTTTTTAAATGATGTTTTAAAGATTAACATGTTTAATAGTTTGTGTTAAGAGCCTGCAGTTAGATCGTAAGCCTCTTTCAGACAACATGTTAAGTCATACAAAAAACAGTGGGTTGAAAGTTTATTTTTATGCAAAGCGATCAAAAGATAACATTTATTTATTAGTTTGCCATGTAGTGTTTGATGTCAACCCCTTTTAAAATCGCAAAATGATATTCAGAACATTATTTTTTTGTTTCTGTCTTGCTTTAGACAAGGAAAATGTCATGTTTATCGTAATTTCATAATAAAGGTCGGGAAGACGCTTATGACCTAGCTGCAGGCTCTTAACACAAACCATTAAGCATTTTAATCTATATAACATCATTTGAAAAACTCTGTGTAAGCGTTTAAAGGAAGATAAACATGCTCCCATTAGAAATTAGCAGTCTTTCCACAGTCATTTTCTCAAAAAAATGCAATATTGTTACCTGAAAGTTAGGTTATATGTCCTGTCGAACAATCCACGTTTTCTGGAGCTCTTTGTCCTGTGGAAAAATGTGAAATAACCTATTATTTTACGGCTATACGATCTACATCCCGGTACGCAACAATGCGCCACAGTGGGCGCTGCTGGACTACTATCCCTCACAGCCTCGTTTTCGATTCAAAATGGCAGCGGGCTGAATAAGGCGTATATGGTGTACTACTTTGCCTCAGTTCAAATACATATTTTCGAAGCCAGCCTTTTTGTGTCGTCCAATGGGATTGTAGCCCGCGCTGTGCATTTTGAAAATGAGATTGTGCATGACGGTTATTCTGGACATCATTCATTTCTGACGCTGTCGACGGAGACACGGAGGATCTTATTCAAAAACTGAAAGAAGCTGCCTGGAATACATGTCACTGAAGACGAAGCACAGAAATTTAGAGGTAAGTTTAATTTTAAGTACTGTGAAAATCTGTTGGTTCCCTTTCGATTTTTGTTAACTTGACATTGCGTCTGTAGCCAGGCCTAACGTTATCTGATGCGTGAGGAAAACCTTTCTTCGAAAACTGACGTGACAAAACCAACGCATTGCCATTACATTTTAAGCTTATTGTTATTATTACAATTATTTTTTATCATTTAGCCGGAAATAATTAAGATATAATTTTTCGCTTAACTCATACTCCACCTAGAGATGGCATGAGACGCTGACAAAACAGCGGTGAAACGGCCATAGAAACAGCTCAGGTCTATCGCGTTTGTGTACCATAGATTTATAAATTCAGTTTACCAGAATGTTTTTAATACTCTAATGTTAACGTTATGTCGTTTCGAGGCGTCGGTATCGAGCCCTTCCAAGGACAGCAAGAAAAATTGGTTTAAGTTAACGTTACCATTATTTATCAAAACTCGTGAAATACGTTTCTAGTCTGTGAGATGCAAATTTAAATAATTTGGCTTTTAATAATACACTCTCAGTTAAAAAAAAAAGTATAGTTCTCTGTTAGTTCGTTAAGTGTACATTTTGGTACCTTTTAGCTTTTGTACCTTAGGGTACTGTTCCAGTGACAGTATTGTACCTTTTTCTGGAAGTGTATAAGTACTAACTTATTGTGTATTTTTCTGAATTAAAGCAATGTTTTTATACTGATGAATGTCCATTGAAAAAAGAGATTTTATTTTTGCTGTTAAAACCTCAAGCTCACACAGACTACGCATTTTTTTCCTTTTAGAAAATAAGGTGGATTTAACAAATTTGTGCACAAGATGGAGGTGGTAACAGTAACACTAGTACCAGTGCCAGCAGAACCCTATCAACAAACTTCAACTACAGAAATGTAAGTATAACACTGAGTTTTGTGTATTATATTTGTCCTATGTTTAGCGTTTAACCGTATTGATTTTTTTAATGCCTGATGCCAATATTTTAAAAAGCAGGGTGGCCAGTCGGCACACACAAGGAAAGTTGGGAGAGTTAGAGTTATTTTCATCAAAATTATTTTAAATTGTGTTCCGAAGATGAAGTCTTACTGGTTTGGAATGACATGAAGGGGAATAATTAATGACCAAACTAAACTTTTTGGCTGAATTAATGCTATAAGAAAGAAAATTTGAAAGACTAACAAGGTATCTTTAATTCTTTTTCTGTTACCGGCTTGAAAACTTCAGGCAAAAACAAGGGATTCTCCCATTTTTAAACTGTCACCGATAGCAATGTAGTTGTAGTAGATTGCTGAAGTCAGTAGATTTTACTCAGTCAAAATACATTTATTACATTTAATATTTTGGCTTTTATCATTATGTTAATAAATATTGAAATTAATTAAAATATTAACAAAATTACAAATTTGAGCCAGGGAAGTAAGAGAGATGAACATCCTCAGGGGTCAGTGATATCACAGATTCTAAATCAGTTATTAGCTTAAAATGAATGTTGAATGTCGATATAAATAAACAGTATGCTATAATGATAATGTACAGTTAAAACAAATTTGTAGAAACACTGTAATTTTCTAAATCTTCAGGTAAACAAATATTTGTGCATTCAATCTTAGAAATATTTGTATATTACTAAAGGGAAATGGCAATGAAAGAATATTAAAATGTCTGATTTGATTGTTTTGAAGTATTTTTAGTTAAATTAAATGATTAACTTTATCTTTTTGTAAATTTTCAGTTGTGTGATGAAGCTGACCGAATGCATTCATCGCCTGCAGTTTAAGCCGGCACTTCAGGGATGGCTTTACCAGTATTGTGCCCAAGGTGCTTCAGCTTGTTCAAAGAAATGCTCCGTTGGACGAAGTCTACAAGAAGCAAGAGAAAAGATGCTTGCAGAAGATCTAGGTATTGACATAAACATAGTGGTTTTGTGATTATATATTTATTGATTATCTATTAAGCTTTTTTAAATGATATTTATAAATGATATTTAAATGTTTTTTCTTTGTGTGAAAAAAATCTTCATGCCTTAAAATTGCTCGAATGTAACTCTACACCTTGATTGGTTACAAGGTAGTTTATGGCAAAATTTTCACATTATTTGTCTTAAAACATTTAAAACAGCACATTGCATTGTTTTACTGATAGATTTTTGATGTTTTCTTTTCTTCTCAGTGTGATGCTGATACTCCATACCCAACCATATAGTTGGCAGAAACTGACTGGAAAATGGCTTTCTCCAAGAAGGTACAACTTTTCAAAGTGGATGGTGTGGAGTTGTGCAAGGAACTAGGAGTTGAAGAAAGGATCACTACAATGCACAGCCTTCAGTGCTTACTATTGTTTTCAACTTGGCTTGTCCACCCTACATGAAGAATTCACTGACTTTCTGGCAGCATGCCATAGCAAAGATAACTGAGGTGGGTGGCAAGCCCCTTCCAATATCTATCACCCGAATAATTAATATCCTGTGTTAAAAATGCCAAATATACTGATACACAAGGGTGAAGATTTCGACATTCAGTGTTTCAAAAGTGACGATTTAAATCCAATACATTTTAAATGTCAACAGTGTATATATATAATGTGGCAAGTTTTTTTAATACCAGTGTCGTATAATTCACAGTTCCATGCATACGCAGTAAAAGTTGACTTTGAATGAAGTGAATGAAAACCAGGGCAAGAGATGGACTTTCAGGCCCTTGCCGTATACTCTGCTTATGATAAATAAGTAGTTTGTGACCCTCAAGAATGTTTAAAAAGTTCCAATTAGTACTGTGTATTAGTGTAGTACTGCGTTTGGTAAAAATGGGTTTGTGATAAAAAGAATTTACGCATATAAAGTTACAATTAATGAAATGTGTACTGTTGGAAAAAGGTTGTTTTTGATTCTTAATGTTTAAAACATTTTTTAGAAAATGTAGAATGCAGTAGAAAAATTTACTTAATGGGATGTATTGATTATGAAAAATTTAATATTAAGCTTAATATTCTTGATATTACAATTTTATAAAATGTTTTAAAAAAGTTGAAATAGTATAAACAATTGTTTTTGGAAAAAATAATTGCTCAATATTTGCATCCTTTTAAGACACATTGAGGTAGAGCTTATTTTGTGATAAAATGTTAGGGTATAATCAATTAATGAAATGTGTACTGTTGGAAAACATGTTTTGCTTTATAAGAACAATTTTGAGTATGACTTTTTTTTTTTTTTTTTTTTTTTTAAGTAAAATTTTGCAATATGCATCCTGTTATGACATTGTGATAGAGCTTAAAACATTCATCCTGTGAAAAATGTGAGAATGTAATGTTTTGAATGTTTAATAAATGTGATAAACAGCATCCTGGCCTTTTTAATGTGTTGTATGTAGTACAGATTTGCCACCATAAGGTACAAAAGGCTTGTCACTGGGGCAGTACCCTTAAAAAAGACAAATTTGTACCTTTTTTAAAAGTACATTATGGTACCATAGCACTAAATGGTACAATTTAGTCAGCAAAGGTACATATTTGCCTTTGTAAGGTACATACTGCAAGGGTACAGATATGTACCCATGTGAAAGGGTACAACGGGTGTACCCTTGAGGGTACTGCCCCAGTGACAAGCCTTTGTACCCCTGAAGGTACAAATTTTGCACATTTTTTCTGACAGTGTATAAAACAATGAGAAGGAGAGCGAGTGCGAGAGAGCATTCCTTCAGCACACAGCTGCCAAGTTGGAAGAAAAACCAACAACAAAAAGCGACTGGTTAGAAGCCAGAGAGAGGAGAACAGAGGGGAGAAAGAATATCGCGGCCACGTACACCGCAATCCTTCGGCGTAAAAAAAGCCCATAAACCGAACGACCGGAGATTGAGAAGATAATCGCAGAGCAAGAGACAGCACACTAGGTGGAAACGTCTTCTCGCGCTGGGATATGAGTGTCATACTGACACAATTACAGCCGAGGAATGAAAAGAAAGTAGGTCAAAGGCCAATCATAGGGACTGTCAAACTCCCACTCTCACACGCACATGCAAGCATTGCACAATTAACGTCTGCTTTCAGCCAAGCTCATTTCAGCTTACAATGAACTTACTAACCGCAAACAGGGAGAACGCCTACATGTGAACGATCAAAAAAGACATATTAGCTCTTTTCCAAAACATACTAAGCTACATTAGCCTTCTACCTACATTAGGCAGCTCTCAATGATGGCAGTATCCCAAGTGAAATGGAACTTCTGATTTAAAATGCAACTGATCTGGAATACTCAGGGTTCTTACAGTTGTTTAGAGTGGAATTCAAGCACTTTTCCACCACTTAATATTTTGTTATGATTATTTTTTTAATCAAACTAGAAGTTCTAAAGCTTTTAACATCAAGCATTTTAAAAACCGTACAAAGTCTGTAACAGATAACAGTGGCAACTCTTTCTATAGACACACTGTATGTCAACTGTTGTATGTCTATATATCTGGTTGGTAAAGTCCCACAGTTTCCAGAATAACCAACTGGATAACCGTCTTTTGAGAAAGTTTCTTATTCGCTTGCACAAACTGTTCATTTGCATACTAACTGCAAACGGGCAGCAATGTTTTCTAGAATGCTTTGGGGAAATCCACAGAAAATAAATTACACCTAAGTGCTGTTTATTTGCTTGAGCAACAAGCAATTATGCAAATCAAGGAATTTCACAAACATATCTACCACATCACTGCTGTTCACAATTTGTCATAGGTTGAATTCAAAGCACTAGATTCTAGAGAATGCAGCAGATCAGCACAATATGGCATGCTTTACTAAAGGCGTACAGCATTGCAAAATCATTTCAGAACTATTACTGCCATGATAAATGAATAATGTATGTATTTAACCCTCAGAGCAGGTGCAAATGTTAACCACTATTTTTTGATACAGAAAAGTATTTATAAAGTATAATGTGCTCACCCCCTTGTCATCCAAGATGTTCATGTCCATCTTTCTTGAGTCATAAAGAAATTATGTTTTTTTGAGGAAAACATTTCAGGATTTCTCTTCATATAGTGGACTTCTATGGTGCCCCGAGTTTTAACTTCCAAAACGCAGTTTAAATGCAGCTTCAAAGGGCTCTAAATGATACCAGCCGAGGTAATTTTCTAAAAAAAAAAAAAATCTACAATTTATATATTTTATATAAATTTACAATTTAGATATTTTTCCTCGGCTGGGATCGGGGGCCCCATAGAAGTCCATTACATGGAGATAAACCCTGAAATGTTTTCCTCAAAAAACATAATTTCTTTATGACTGAAGAAAGAAAGACATGAACATCTTGGATGACAAGCGGGTGAGTGCATTATCTGTAAATTTTTGTTCTGAAAGTGAACTAATCCTTTAATGCATTGTGTTTCCTTCTGGGGCATCAGAGAATGTTTGAACCTTTTTTAATCGTTGTGTTTGAGTCCCTCAATTGTCCTAATTGTAAAAAGATGGATCTCAAAGTCATACAGTCACTGCTGGAAAAGGTTCAAATATGCAAAATATGCTGGAAAACTGGAGAATCTGCAGGACCTGAAGGATTTTTCTAAAGAACATTGCTCAGTTTAACTGTTCAGAACAAACAAGGGACTCATGAACAACCATCACAAAACAAAAAACTACAAAAAAAAAAAAAAAAAAAACACAGTCGTAGATCATGCAGGTAACCACACAGTATTAAGAACCAAGGGTTTCCAAACTTTTGAAGGGGGCTATATTAATAATTTCAGCTATTTTTTTGTGTTGTGGACTATATGCAAAAATCTTATGTAAAATATCTTACTCAGGACAGTACTAAATAAAAAACAGAGCATGCATTTTTTATGATCTCTCTTAATATCATCCAGGATATTTTAATATTTTCAGGTATTTTTATTGTGGACTATATGTAAACATCTTTTATGTATAATACCTCAGGACAGTACTAAATAAAAAATTGCATGCATTGTTTATGATCTCTCTTAATTTGTTAAAATTATTCACATTTTCTCCAACAAGGGGTTCACAAACTTTCGCATTCACTGTATGTATATACATATTATAATATATTGCTTTTATTTTGGATGTGATTCATCGATTAGACAGCACTAACAGAATTTAAATATATGATATGAAATGTCAAATACTTGTTTTTGCAAATATTTTGCAGTGTTAAAAATTGTGCCATTTTGTGGGAAGATAGATAGATATTTTTTTTTCCTTATTGAGCTGTACCATTAAGTTCATACCAGAGGACTTTAAGTGCTTAATGTCACTTCAGAAGAAAAAAAGGCATGCTTGCACAACAGGAAATGACACTTTCGGCCTATTAATTATTTTTTCAGCAGTAGATTGACTCGTTTTGTAAGTCAGGTCAAACTGGGCGTGTTGGCGGCTGAGACCCTAAGGCAAATTTAGCACGACTGAAACTGCGGTACGCAGGTGTGCAGATACACTAAGTCAAATTGCTGACATGTAACAGAAGTGCTGAGGTGTATACCTGGTGTTAAACAGGTAAAAGGTGCAATATTTCATTTAAACAGCTCTGCGAGCGAATTCCAGCCTTTTGTGTTTGTAAATTGTAAATTCTCAATTTCTCAAACTTGAAAACAAATGAGATGCCTGAACAGTGGACGCAAACATTTTTGTACAAATCCCAGAGAGAGACTGCAGACACAAGGCATGTGCCACTCCCCATGTCCCAGCATGCGAGAGAAGCAGGACCCGCTGTCGCGTGGCCTGGCGGTGGACACAGTCATCTCGAGAAAGGAAACAGAAACTCGTCAGAGGCCCACAGACCTCACACTAAAATAGAGATGACAGGAAGGCAGCCGGTGGCACACAGGAAAGAAAGAATGTGCAAAGGGTGAAAGCAGAAGGGCTGTTTCAGTGAAGCATCTGCACGAACACCCAACGCCTTCCCAGAAACACTGTCACCACTGAAACGTACTGCTGCAGCAATATCAAACACCCCAGCAGTTTATGAGAGTGAGTAACTAGTCATTTAGCAGACACTTTTATCCAAAAAGACTTTATTACTCTACTTATTATAGGGATGGTCCCCTCTGAGCAAACAGAGGTTAAGAGTAATGCTCAAAAAAATCTGGGGTCTGAGCCTACAACCTTCTGTTTATCGAACTAATCTTCAACCAATACCCCACATCACTTTGTGGAGCCAAGAAAGAGTCACTGTCAACCTCAGACGCAACACCCATGGACCAAGTGATGCATGTCACACAAAAAACTGTGAAGAACTTAGAACAAATCAGCAGTTCCTGACAGATTTGGCTTTACACAGATAGCAGACGACTAGCTTGTAAAAAACGTACTAGAAATTTTCTAAATAGGCAGTTTTTGATTGGAACAAGCTGGAACGAAGATCTGTATGTTGGTCGTCTAGTTAGGCGAGACTCATTTCAGTGATGATACAGCATTTAAGCGAATAAACTTTGCACTAAATGTTAAAAAAAGGGTTGTAAAATCGTTGAAATTCTCAGTGCTTCAACCAAAACCCTTTACTGGTGACTCATAACACCCACTGAGGCCAGACAAAAGAAAAACATTTTCAAGGGCATGTTTCCAAAGGCTCTTCATTTTAACTGTGGCGATAAAGTGGGAAGGTATAGATCAAGCAAGCTTGCACTTGAGTGGGTAAAGACATATTGCATATCCATTCTACGCTGTCAAACCCAGCTGAAGATCTCTGATTTGATTTACTGCATTATTATTTTTCTTCTCTATTTTTATTTTAATTTGCTCCATATCTCTACATCTCTGCCCTGCATAAATCATAATGAGGCTAATGGTTTTTGACATGACACATTTGGGCATGTCTGAACGGTGGCGTTAGGGCTTACACAATATTTAAGAGTAATGCACTCTGATACCAGTATGATCAGTTCGGCTCCTTCCTGAAAGACAGAGGTGTCAACGTCAGAGACTTAGTGTCTCAGTGGCTGAATCAGAGGATCCTAAACACCTACATCATGTTAATAATCCATGTTTTCCTAAGTGTGCAATTCCTAGACAGCATAAGTTATAAAGTGGACTAGATGTTTCACAAATAGCTAAAAGTCCAGTTCTGTGAGACTACGAAAGACTTAAAGTCTGAATAGTGAGGTTGATTAATTTTAGATGTTTTTTTTTATTTTTAGTTCTGATATTTCTAGTGCTGCTTTAATTAGAGTGACCTTTGACCGCATACTTTGCTTTAGCTGTTGGACAGTTTGCAAAACACTCTAAGAAAGTTGAATCATTAAATTCATCCACATGACACCATCGACAGGCATCTTTAGATGCTGATTCGCATCTTGCGTTGTCATGTCATGTCAAGATGTGTCATGTTGAAAGTCCAAAAAACTCAAGACCCCTGAATTTCTGTACAGGATTTTCTCCTCTTTGTGTTCGTCTTCAGTGTCTCTGGCATCTTTGGTTGCTATGTGCAATGTGCTTCATGTTAAGACGTGTTGGTTAAAAACAGACGAAAAAAAAAAAAAAAAAAAACTCAAGACCCCTAAATTTCTGTACAGAATTTTTCCTCTTTGGTTTGTCTTCTGGTTTTTGGCATCTTTGGTTACTGCTTCGCATCTTGCATTGTTTTTCAGCATTTTACGCAATGTGCTTCACGCTAAGACGTGTCAGGTTGAAAAACCGTACAAAAAAAAAACTCAAGACCCCTGAATTTCTGTACAGTATTTTCTCCTCTTTGCATTCATCTTCAGCATCTCTTGCTTCTAGCATCTTTGTCCGCTACTTCATTAAAAAAATGAGACCCCTACATTTCTGTACAGAATTTTCTCCTCTTTGTGTTCGTCTTTTGACCTCTGAATTTTCTCACATTCAATTGTGCTTTGTCAGTCATCGACACACATCTTTGATCACTGCTTCACATTTTGTGTTGTTTTTTAGTATCTTGTGCAATGTGCTTCATGTTAAGATGTATCAGGTTGAAAACAGTACAAAAGAAAAACTCAAGACCCCTGAATTTCTGTACAGTATTTCACATATTTGCATTCATCTTCAGTGTCTCTGGCCTCTTTGGTTGCTGCTTTGCATCTTGCATTGTTTTTAATCATCTTGCACAATGTGCTTCACGTTGAAAATGTGTCAGGTTGAAAATTGTCCAAAAAAAAAAAAAAACTCAAGACCCCTAAATTTCTATTTGCGTTCATCTTCAGACCCCTGAATTTTCTTACATTTAATTGTGCTCTGTCAGTCATCAACAGGCATCTTTGGTCGCTGATTCACATCTTGCATTGTTTCTAAGCATCTTGTGCAATGTGCTTTATGTTAAGATATGTCAGGTTAAAAACAGTACAAAAGAAAAACTCAAGACCCCTGAATTGCTGTATAGTATCAGTATTCAGTTCAGTATCCTCTTTGCATTCATCTTCATGCCCCTGAATTTTTCTTACCATTAATTGTGCTAAAGACCCTTACATTTCTGTATAACATTTTCTTATCTTTGCATTCGTCTTCAGCGTCTCTGGCTTCTGGCATCTTTGATCACTGCTTCGCATCTTGTATTGTTTTTTATCATCTTGCGCAATGTGCTTCAATGTTAACACATGTCAGGTTGAAAACAGTAAAAAAAAAAAAAAAAAACCACACTCAAGACCCCTCAATTTCTCTACAGTTTTTTTCCCTCTTTGCATATGTCTTAATGCCCCTGAATTTTTCTTACCATTAATTGTGCTCAAGACTCCTGAACTTCTGTACAATATTTTCCCTTCTTTGCATTTGTCTTCAGGGCTCTGGCATCTTTGGCCGCTGCTTCGCATCTTGCATTGTTTTTTGGCATATTTTGCTATGTGCTTCATGCTAAGATGTGTCAGATTGAAAACAGTCCAAAAAAACTCAAGACCCCTGAATTTCTGCACAGTATTTTCTCCTCTTTGCATTCGTCTTCATGCCACTGAATTTTTCTTAATTGTGCTCAAGACCCTTGAATTTCTGTACAATATTTTCTTATCTTTGCATTCGTCTTCAGCGTCTCTGGCTTCTGGCATCTTTGGTCGCCGCTTCGCATCTTGCGCAATGTGCTTCAAGTTAAAAGTGTAAGGTTGAAAACAGAAAAAAAAAAAAAAACAGTCTTCAGCTTCTCTTGCTTCTGAAATCTTTGGTCGCTGCTTCGCATCTCACATTGTTTTTAGCATCTATGTTTCAAGCTAAGATGGGTCCGCTTGAAAACACTCCTAAAAAAACTCAAGACCCCTGAATTTCTGTTTGCATTCATCTTTAGACCCCTGAATTTCCTTATATTAAATTGTGCTCTGTCAGTCATTGACAGGCATCTTTGGTCTTTGTTTCTCATCCTTTGTTTTTTAGCATCTTGTGCAACGTGCTTCATATGAAGACACGTCAGGTTAAAAAACAGTCCAGAAAAACTCAGGACCCCTGAATTTCAGTTTGCGTTCATTTTCAGAGCCCTGAATTTGCCAACATTCAATTGTGCTGTCAAGTCATCGAAATCATCTTCGGCCGCTGTTTCGCTGTTAAGATGTGTCAGGTTGAAAACAGTGAAAAACAAACAAACTCATGACCCCTGAATTTCAGTTTGCATTCATCTTCAGACCCCTGAATTTCCTTACATTCAATTGTGTTCTGTCAGTCATCAAAAGTCATCTTTGGTCTTTGTTTCTCATCCTTTGTTGTTTTTTTTAGCATCTTGTGCAACGTGCTTCATATGAAGATGTGTCAGGTTGAAAACAGTCCAGAAAAACTCAAGACCCCTGAAACTTTCTGTTCATCTTCAGATCCCTAAATTTCCTTGCATTCAATTGTCCCAAAGTTCATCTTCAGAGCCCTGAATTTCCTTACATTCAGTTGTGTTAGGATGTGTCAGGTTGAAAACAGAGCAAAAAAACAAAACAAAACTCATGACCCCGTCGGCGGCGATAGCCTACATGCGCTTCGAGCGTCCCGTGTTTAAATCCCAGTTCGTGGACCTTTTCCGATCCCGTCACACCTTTCTCTACCGCTTCATTTCCTGTCTCACTACTGTCCTATCAATAAAAGGCAAAAACGGCAAAAAATAAATCTTCAGACCCCTGAATTTCCTTACATTCATTTGTGCTCTCTCAGTCATCGACAGGGATCTTTGGTCACTGCTTCGCATCTTGCATTGTTTTTAGCATCTTGTGCAATGTGCTAAGACATGTCAGGTTTAAAGCAGTCAAGACCCCTGAATTTCTGTGCTGTATTTGCTCCTCTTTGTGTTAGTCTTCAGTGTCTTTGGAATCGGACATCTTTGGTCACTGCTTCACATCTTGAGTTGTTTTTTTAGCATCTTGCACAATGTGCTTCATGTTAGGTCACATGTGAGGTTGAAAACAGTACCAAAAAAAAAAAAAAAACTCAAGACCCCTAAATTTCTGTACAGAATTATTTTCCTCTTTATGTTCGTCTTCAGACCCCTGAATTTCCTTACATTCAATTGTGCTCTGTCAGTCATCGAAAGGCATTTTGCTCACTGTTTCGAATCTTGAGTTGTTTTTCAGCATCTTGCACAATGTGCTTCATATTAAGATGTGTCACGTTGAAAAAAGTCCCCCAAAAATTTAAGAACCCTGAATTTCTGTGCAGTACTTTCTCCTAAGTGTGTTTGTCTTCAGTGTCTCTGGCATCTTTGGATGCTGCTTCGTATCTTGCATTTTTTTAGCATCTTATGCAATGTACTCCATGTTTAGATGCATCAGGTTAAAAAAAAATCATGACCCCTGAATTTATGCACTGTATTTTCTTCTCTTTGCGTTCGGGTTTAAAACCCTGAATTTCTGTGCAGTATTTTCCCTTCTTTGCGTCGTCTTCAGCGTCTCTGGCTTCTGGCATCTTTGGCCGCTGCTTCACATCTTGTGTTGTTTTTAGCACAATTTGCTTCATGTTAAGACATGTGAGGTTGAAAACAGTACCAAAAAAAAAAAAAATTAAAGAGCCCTAAATTTCTGTACAGAATTATTTTCCTCTTTATGTTCGTCTTCAGACCCCTGAATTTCCTTACATTCAATTGTGCTCTGTCAGTCATCGAAAGGCATCTTTGCTCACTGTTTCACATCTTGAGTTGTTTTTCAGCATCTTGCACAATGTGCTTTATATTAAGATGTGTCACGTTGAAAAAAGTCAAAAAAAAAAATCAAGACCCCTGAATTTCTGCACTGTATTTTCTTCTCTTTGCGTCGTCTTCAGCGTCTCTGGCTTCTGGCATCTTTGGCCGCTGCTTCACATCTTGTGTTGTTTTTAGCACAATTTGCTTCATGTTAAGACATGTGAGGTTGAAAACAGTACCAAAAATAAAAAAACTCAGGACCCCTAAATTTCTGTACAGAATTATTTTCCTCTTTATGTTCATCTTCAGACCCCTGAATTACCTTACATTCAATTGTGCTCTGTCAGTCATCGAAAGGCATTTTGCTCACTGTTTCGCATCTTGAGTTGTTTTTCAGCATCTTGCACAACGTGCTTCATATTAAGATGTGTCACGTTGAAAAAAGTCCCAAAAAAATGTAAGACCCCTGAATTTCTGTACATTACTTTCTCCTCTTTGTGTTTGTCTTCAGTGTCTCTGGCATCTGGCACCTTTGGATGCTGCTTCCCATCTCACATTGTTTTTTAGCATCTTGCGCAATGTTCTCCATGATAAGATGCATCAGGTTGAAAAAAATCAAGACCCCTGAATTTCTGCACTGTATTTCCTTCTCTTTGCGTTCCTTTAAAACCCTGAATTTCTGTGCAGTATCTTCAGCGTCTCTGGCTTCTGGCTGCTGCTTCGCATCTTGCATTGATTTTTAGGCATCTTGCACAATGTGCACTTGCACCACTGAATAAAATTGCAATAATATAAGTTTCTTTGTTTCTTGACCTCAGAAAGGTCATGGGATCAATTCCCAGCGAAAGCACGAACTGAAAAAGTTGGTACCTTTGGATTAAAAAGCATCTGCCAAATGCGTAAATGTAAATGTGTTTTCTGAACACTCTTTATGTCCGCAATTGGTCCAACAAACAGATAGCCCCGCCCCCAAACGCACACTATTGGCTGAGTCAGTGTTGCTGTGCTGGGCTGGTCAGATTCACAAACAAACAGAGCAATGTTTTGAAAGCACTAGTGTTTTAAATTATTTAAGGGAATTTGCCTTGCTTAGTAATAGTTTACACTTTAGCTTCAGAAGCTCTGTAATATCGTTTACAGCATGCAGAGCTCCACCGCTCCTCCCCGTGATGAACGTGGTTTGTTAAGCCTCACTAAATTAGAACAAGAAAGACAGAGGGCCAGAAATACACCAACGCACATGTATGCATATGCACAGCTGGCCCCTACGGAGTGATAAGGGCATTTGAGGTCAAACACGCTACAGAGAGAATGGCTGCCATCAGTTACAGTACTGACACATACGCACACACAGACACAGTGAGGGATGACAGAAAAAGAGATATATACAGAGACAGAGAAACCACAATGGGGTGAGTCTGACAAAACAAGACATGTTCGACATACAGCAGTCACACGCAAACTAGCGTTTAGGGAAATGCCTCTCACATCAGCTAGTCTCATGTAGTCAGACTTTTGAGAATCAGCATGAAGTCTGGTGCACATCGCTGTTTATTTTTATTTTAAACAGGAAGGGGTTGTTTGACTGACATGTAATGACTAGCCACAGATTTTAATGTTTATTGGCAGTTAATCTAGTTTAATTGGTACTAAGTGACTCTGTAATTGTAAATATCTAAATCTAATACTGCCGCACTCTGACTCCTAGAAATTACACAAAGCAAGTCAATCAAAGCTTGCTGTTTTCTAAGTGTTTTTCATTCTTCTGTGTAATATGCATCATATGGTCCGTGTGAGGGCTGTCTGAGACTGAGATTAAGACACTAACAAAAGCATTACGTAAACATCCAGCAACATGGTGCCATTTTAAATGGCATTGTACAACACAGCAATGCAGTCTGAAGCTCTTTTGTTGCTTAACTTGGCCACAGAAGCCTTTTATTGCTTTTCAACTTCAGTCCATTTCAACCGCAGATTGTTAGAGGAAGGTTGTGTTAGGACGCCCACACAGAGAAGAAAGAGCCCTGGAGAACTTGGATAATCAAAATGGATAGCAGGGAGACATTGAACTAGACTTTGAGTTAGAGTTTGTTTCAGATGAAATAGTAGAATTAAGTCATTTGTAGTGTTGATAGCAATGTGTGTGTGAGGGCGTCTATAAAATGTCCCAGTTTAGACAGCTAATGTGTGTTAATGTTCACAAGCAAGGATACAATAAAAATGAACGATTCTGGCTCGAATTTAACTTTGATTCCTGAATGAATGAACCAGTAAATGATAATTAGACAATGTTTTGCTAAGTGTGTTATTGTGCTGGTATTTTGACAGGCTTAGGACTGCCATGGACAGCTGACTCAAAAAGCTTTTGATATTCTGTGAGGTGGTTCAATTGCAGGAGTAACAGAAAGGAACTTTTCCAATCAGTTCAAATAGATTATTTTTATGGGAATTTTTACCTTTATAAGGCCAATGTTTTCTAACCTAATTAAATGTATGCATCATATTTTGTGTCAAATTCTTAAATATACTTAATAAATTAAAATAGTAAGACACTATTGAGCTGTTACCAGTTTCCAATGAAATCAGTTTCCACAAACTTTGCGTTTGCAATGCAGGGGTGGCACAGAATCTGCATCTGAAGTGTCATTTAGACACATTTACACAGCGACTGTTTAATGCAAGACCTTAATGCAGGTAACCTTCACGTACAAATGCATAAATAATGATTTGATGTTTTAAAGCAAAATGTTGAAGACTAATATTGAAATGATTTGTGTGGGGGAAGGGGGGAAATATACTTTAAATATAAACCTGCATGAGTGAGGCATTGAGTCATTCATTCAACCGATTTGTTTAAATGGTTGATTCTAGTGATTCAGCAACCGAAATAATCGAAAAGCTGAATAAGTGAAAAGCACATTTGGCTATTGGCTACTTAATTTATGCAATGGTGAAAAAAAAAAAAAAACATGTTCGGTATTTGGCCCTCAGACCAGTGTTTCATTTTGTTTGTATGCAAGAGACCAGGTTGGTATGCATGCACTCTCTGGCACTCTCTTTTTGTTAGTTTTTTTGTGATATACTCAATAATCTCAAATTTCATATTGTTTAAACAACAATTACAGTATTATCATAGATTATATACAGTCAAGCCTGAAATTATTCATACCCCTGGCAAATTCTGACCTAAATTTACTTTTATTTAACCAGCAAGTTTTTTTTGACCGAAAATGACACAGGTTTCTCCCAAAAGATAATAAGATGATGTACAAGAATATTTCTCAGCTTTTATTTACATTTGAACAAAAAGTGGCATGTCCAAAATTATTCATACCCTTTGCAAACTATCACAGTCTATGGGAAAATCCAAAGTTCTATACCATTAATAGTCCAAGCTGTTCTAAAGCATCCTAATTACCTTGATTCATTGGGAACAGCTGTTACATCCAAATTCTCAACAACAACATCAGGCAGTCTGCAGAGAAACTTGGCCTTGGGCACCAGTGGACATTTCAGCATTCGACCCAAAACACACAGCAAAAGTGGTGAAGAAATGGTTAGCAGACAAAAACATTAACGTTTTGCAGAGGCCCAGCCAGAGTCCTGACTTAAATACAATTGAGAATCTGTGGAGGGAGCTAAAAATCAGGGTGATGGCAAGGAGACCCTCCAACCTGAAAGAGTTGGAGCTCATCGCTAAAGATGAATGGGCAAAAATACCAGTGGAGACATGCAAAAAGCTGGTCAGCAGTTATAAGAAGCATTTGATTGCTGTAATAGCCAATAAAGGCTTTTCTATTGATCTATTGAGAAGGGTATGAATAATTTTGGACATGCCACTTTTTGTTCAAATGTAAATAAAAGCTGAGAAAAAAAAAAAATTCCACAAGGATGCCTCTTGTACACTTATCTTTTGAGATTAGCCTGCATCATTTCCGGTCAAAAAAAAAAAAAAACTTGCTGGTTGAATAAAAGTAACATTAAGTCAGAATTTGCCATGGGTATGAATAATTTCGGGCTTGACTGTATATATATCACACAACCGTAGTAGTTAATTACAAGAACTTAGGTAGACAACCTTACAACATAAAACAACGAATCTTAGTTTATTACAAGTCAGATATGACTAAAAGTAAAGACTTGCAGTTCAGTGAGTCATTCTGAATGACCAGTTCAAAGGACCATTCTCATCAAGTGTCGCCAACTTATGAGTCAGCAAAAAAAAAGTTACCTAGTTACTGATTTTAATCTATTATTTCACATAATTTCTGCACCATTTGTTAAACAATGGCACTGAAGATTCAGCAGCGGTGTAAAAACAAAAAAGTGTCAGTGTTATTACATTGTATCTGAATGCAGAATGCAGATGTTCAACAACCGTTACCAAAACTGTCATGAAACCATTTGGTTCTGGTATTTAAAAATAAACAACTGGTTCGAACAGGAACTAAGAACAAGTCTCAATTCCCAAACCCTAAACACATGCGTAGACTCGGAGCTATGATATGAACAGGTACGGCCCTCAGTAGCAGCTATTCCAAATCTACACTCATCTAAGCCACTTTGTTCTCCAATCCACACAAATTGTACATCAAAGCTCAGGGTGCATCTGTCTAATTGAAGATGAAATGCACAGAGAGCCGTGATTCCTGCCCCCCCCCCCCCTGTGGTGCCCCAGCAAATGGGTGTGTGTCAAAGAGTGTGTGTGGGTGCAGATTTGGCCGCCCACCGCTGAACCCTTCGGCAGCATCGGCTGCATTCCTCGCATCCCTGTTTCCAATTAGCCTGGAAGAGCGCTGCAGTACTGAGGGGCCATGAGAGCCGAGTGGAAACAATACTACTGCCACGGTGCTAAGCCGCGATGTTCTGCGCAACGTTCACGTTTCACCTGGATATGTTGTGGACCGGAAAAAGTTGGCTGTACATTTCTCGCTCATATTTCTCTTTCTTCATCAGCCCTGCAAAAAGAAAAACCACTGCTACCAGACGCCTTTACCAGCTACTGCATTCTTGCGCATTTCAAAAGCACCAAAGGATCATTGCCGGCGGCGCCAAAACCAAAAGACCACCGCATTTACATGCAAATAAAGCACATTAGGCTTTGATGTTTCGCCATTCTGCTCAATCTCGCCTTCCAGAGGAGTTCAAAGCCTGCGCGTACATGACGAGAACAACGAATGTTTAATGGCGTAACCCAACAGTTCATCTAGTGCAATGCCGCCAAAACTTGTATTGCGCTGCCATACATCATAAACCGATCTCTGTGGTATTCTGGGCTACAATCTCTGTGTACAGAGTGAAAAAAAAGCTGTGTGCAATGCTACATCACATTAAATCCCTCAAATATGTTTCTGAACATGCCATTAAATCATTTGTATGGTAATCCAAGCCGCTGTGTGTGCAACTGCTTGCTGCAAGAAGAGTTGATGAACCTGAAAGAGTTGCGTTTAAACAAGTTTCAGTCTTTTGCCGCCAATTTTACTGCTAACCTCACACACACACACACACACACACACACACACAAGCAGCGTGCCACAGATGAGTGGTACGGCGCCAGAGAGCTCACTTGGCTTTCTGCTGACGGCAGCGATCAGAGACACCCTGCCTGAGTGAAATCACAGGTGTGTAGCCGGCTTACGCTCTGTGCGTGTGTGAGGAGGGGGTGTAAACATCAAGAGAATGCAAACAACCTGTCTCAGATGTTAGTGGTGTTTACTGGGCTATATAATGGCTGCATGGTTTCATTCTTTGAGATCATTACTGAAAACACTGTGTGGTAGATAGTTGAAGCAACAATACATTATACTTAACCAAATTAACATTAACATTAACCACATTTGAGCAGCTTAGAAAAACACAAATGTTTTATTCAAATTGTTCTGTCATTGTGATACAAATTAGATATATGGTCTATAGAAATATTAAACTACTTGCTTCAAAACTATCCACTCCAATAAATGCTGAAAATGGTCAAAATTAAAACTTTGTAAAACAACCAACTAGCTAACTAAATAAACAAATACAATAAAATAAGATTATAATTTGATTAAGAAAATACATGAATGAATGAATGAATAAATAAAAAGATATGATTTTATGTAGGCAAATTAATGAATTGATTACTAAGACTGTATAATTATATTTAGACAAATGAATGAATGAATGAATACGATTACATAATTTTATTTAGACAAAATAATTAATTAATTAATTAATTAAAAAATAAACAATAATACATAATTTCATTTAGACACATGAATGAATGAATTAATAAATAAACAAATAAATAAGATTGTATAATTTTATCTAGGGCAAATTAATTAATTAATTACTAAGATTGTATAATTATATTTAGACAAATGAATGAATGAATGAATACGATTACATAATTTTATTTAGACAAAATTAATTAATTAATTAATTACTAAGATTGTATAATTAAATTTTATACAAATAAATGAATATGATCATTGTATTTAGACGAATGAATGAATGAAAAAATAAACAAACAATAATACAGAATTGTATTTAGACGAATGAATGAATTAATTCATTCATTCATTAAACAAACTAATAAATAAGACTATGGTTTTATTTAGACAAATGAATGAATGAATGAATGAATAAATAAACAATATTATAGAATTGTATTTATACAAATGAATTAAGATTATATAAATGATGGAATGAATGAATGATTGAATAAGACAAATGAATGAATGTATGTATAAATGGAAAAATAAATAAACATTATAGAATTGTATTTAAACAAATGAATGAATAATATATAAGATTATATAATTTTATTTAGACAAATTAATAAATGAATAAATAGCAATATTATAGAATTTTATTTAGATTTTATTTAAGATTGTTAATTTTATTTAGACAAATGAATGAATAAATGAATTAATTAATACAATTATATAATTTTATTTAAACAAATGAATGAATAACAATATTATATAATTTTATTTAGACAAATGAATGAATGAATATGACGATATACTTTTATGTAGACAGACGAATGAATGAATGAACGAATGCATAAATAATATTATAGTATTTTTAGGACAAATAAATAAATGATTAATATAAAATTAAATTAATTAAATTAAATTAAAATTAAATATATAATTAATATAATAATAATAAATAAATCTAATTTCCCAATCTTCAAAAGTAGACAGTGCAAATAAATCAGAAAGTTTTAAAATGTTTTGAAATAAGTTTTAAACAGTTTAAAAATAAAATTATATAAATCAAAAAAAGTATAAATATACTTAATTAAAATATGAACAGATAAATATAAAAAAATGTATTATTGACATCATTGCTTGAACTGGGATCGAGAGGTGATCCCACCTGATTAAGGCACAGGAAACCCAACATAAAAAGGAAAGAACAGTGTTTGAAAGTCCCTAAATACAGTACATACATAGTAGCTAAGAAAATACTCATCAATCTGTTGCAGTCTGTCTGTCCATAACAATCTCTCCTCAACAGTTTAAAGCCAAAAACTCGATAAATGTTAATGTTAATATTCCCCTACAACCGAGGTCAACAGCATGAAATGAAAGCAACATGGAAGTACATTATGATGAATGAACCTTCTTTCTAGTACATGAGGAGAGTTAATCATCTCCTACAACTAATATTAATAAAAAACAATCATTTCACCATCTCTTCCTCACAGACAAACAAACACACATTTCACGGTCATCCCTGTGCCTGCGTACATGCTTCAGCGCACATTAAATGAAGGAAACGCACAGTACTCGAGCACAAGCAGAGCATACAGATGGCAGGATACAGTCCATACAGCCAGCACTAATGAAAGCCACATTATCAGCTAAATAATAGCAGACGGATCGGGTGTGCAGTAATTGAAATGGGCTAGAGGCCTGTACATTGATCCGGGCAAAGTTACACGCAGGACCAGTTTGCAACTGGCTAGGCTATGGCTGATAAGACAATACGAATTGTTAACAACCACTCTAAACGCCTTAAGAATCATACAGCAACACCCTGACAAACAAGGTCACATGAACACAGGCCGCCAAAAATTTAACTACACCTTAAAACTACAATTAGCAACTTTGCTCAAGCCCAGTCAGACTTGTATGAAAAAATTCTCTTCGGATTGCAGCGCACTGTCCGCAGTGTCAATTTGTGCGTGTTCAGTTTTGGCGTTAAAGCTAACTTTGAGAAGTGAAATCAAAGGAAGCACATAGCCAGAGCGCTGCAGGGCTGCTGGAGAATTCAAACTGCAAACCTGACACTTACTGACAAGCTGACACTCGTCTGACTGCAGAACTGCTGTCAGTAACTTCTCTCTCCGTCTCTGCCAGTTCCCAGCTTCTCTCTCCAAAAGGTATCTCAGATTTAATCAGATTTAATTTCGCCATCCGTGAGAAGAATGCCCTTGTGTAACAAGAGCTCATAATATCACAATCACTTTGAGGCACTGTAGCATTAATCTTAAAATTGTGATTATTTTAATGCATTTTCAAATTGCTCTATTAAAGGGATAGTAAAATTACCTCATGGTTTATTCAACCCCAAGCCATTATAAGTATACATGACTTTCTTCTTTCCGACAAAAGCAATTAGAGTTATATTTAAAAAAAAAACTATCCTGGCTCTTCCAAACTTTATAATGGCAGTGAATGGCTGTTGGGAGTCCAATAAAGTAAATCCATTATCCATAAGTTCTTAAATGGCACCGGGGGGTTAATAAAGGCATTCTGAAGCTAATTAATGTGTTTGTGTGAGAAAAATATCCATATTTTAAACTTTATAAACTGTAATCTCAGTAGTAGGTTAAGCATAGGCTCAGGTGAGAATATGCTAGAACCAAGTTTTGTTTACAGCAAAGGAAAACCAGTTTAAATTTGGCTTATATCGAAATCCTTCAACATTTTTATTTACAAAAGTTCTCATGAATGGAAGCTAGAGATTATGGTTTATAAAGTTTTCTTACAAAAACACTTCGATTAGCTTCAGGAGGCCTTTAATTACCCCCCGGAGCCATGTGGAGTACTTTTTATGATGGATGGATGCACTTGTTTGGTCTTCAAAATCTCAACACCCATTCACTCCCATTATAAAGCTTGGAAGAGCCAGGACATTTTTTTTTATATAACTCAGATTGTATTCATCTGAAAAAGAAAGCCATACATACCTAAAATAGCTTGAGGGTGACTAAATCATGAAGTAATTGTCATTTTTGGGTAAACCGTCCCTTTAAATTTTCTGCACGGTAGCATTAATCTTAAAATGTGATTATTTTAATGCATTTTCAAATTGCTCTATTGAAGGGATAGTAAAATTACCTCATGGTTTACTCAACCCCAAGCCATTCTAGGTGTACATGACTTTCTTCTTCCCGACAAAAGCAATTAGAGTTACATTAAAAGAAAAATATCCTGGCTTTTCCAAGCTTTATAATGGCAGTGAATGGCTGTTGGGAGTCCAATAAAAGTAAATCCATTGTAAGAAGTTCTTAAATGGCATCGGGGGGTTAATAAAGGCATTCTTAAGCGAATAATTGTGTTTGTGTGAGAAAAATATCCATATTTTAAACGTTATAAACTGTAATATCAGTAGTAGGTTAAGCACAGGCTTGGGTGAGAATATGCAAGTCCTACAAGAACCAAGTTTTGTTTACCGCAAAAGAAAACCAGTTTACATTTGGCTTATATCGAAATCCTTCAACATTTTTCTTTACAAAAGTTCTTGTGAGTGGAAGCTAGAGATTACGGTTTACAAAGTTTTAAATATGGATATTTTTCTCACAAAAACACTTTGATTAGCTTCAGGAGGCCTTTATTAACCCCCCCAGAGCCATGTGGAGTACTTTTTATGATGGATGGATGCACTTTTTTGGTCTTCAAAATCTCAACACCCATTCACTGCTATTATAAAGCTTGGAAGAGCCAGGACATTTTTTAATATAACTCAGATTGTATTTATCTGAAAGAAGAAAGTCATACACACCTAGGATGTATTGTATTATTCCAATTAGAAGATTAATATATAGCGGTTATTTTTCTCTCCTCTTTAGACATTTTTTTTTCCTGATTAGTCTATTAATCCTTCAGTTAACTTGTTAATAAATAATCAATCATTCATTCTCTGACATTTTTTTATACATAATCTTGCATCATTTTACTGAAACATTTTCTTCGGGAAAAAAAAATAAAACATTCCATATAAATATACAGTGAGGGAAAAAATTATTTGATCCCCTGCTGATTTTGTACATTTGCCCACTGACAAAGAAATGATGAGTCTAGAATTTTAATAGTAGGTTTATTTTAACAGTGAGAGACAGAATAACAACAACAAAAAATCCAGAAAAACTGAAATTGATTTTCATTGTAATGAGTGAAATAAGTATTAGATCCTCTATCAATCACCAAGATTTCTAGCTCACAGGTGTCTTTTATACAGGTAACAAGCTGAGATTAGCAGTACGTTCTTAAAGGGAGTGCTCCTAATCTCAGCTTGTTACCTGTATAAAGAACTGGGTGAAAGTGTTGTAATAAGATGAGACCAAAATCAAGCTCTTTGGCATCAACTCAACTCACCGTGTTTGGAGGAGGAACATGGAGGTGGTAACATTATGCTTTGGGGGTCTTTTTCTGCTAAGAGGACAGGACAACTGCACCGCATCTTGGGTGAGAACCTCCTTCCCTCAGCCAGGGCATTGAAAATGGGTGGTGGATGACTATTTCAGCATGACAATAACCCAAAACACATGGCCAAAGCAACAAAGGAGTGGCTCAAGAAGAAGCACATTAAGGTCCTGGAGTATCCTAGCCAGTCTCCAGACCTTAATCCCATACAAAAAAAATCTGTGGAGGGAGCTAAAGTTTGAGTTGCCAAACGTCAGCCTCAAAACCTTAAATGACTTGGAGAGGATCTGCAAAGAGGAGTTGGACAAAATACCAAAAAGATGTGTGCAAACCTGGTGGCCAAATACAAGAAATGTCTGACCTCTGTGATTGCCAACAAGGGTTTTGCCACCAAGTACTAAGTCATGTTTTGAGAAGGGGTCAAATACTTATTTCACAAATCAATTTATAACTTTTTTGAATTTTTTTCTGGATTTTTGTTGTTATTCTGTCTCTCACTGTTCAAATAAACCTACCATTAAAATTATAGACTGATCATTTCATTTTCAACGTACAAAATCAGCAGGGGATCAAATATTGTAAATATACAAAAATTTAAATTGTGTATAACTAAAAGTTATACACAATTATCTCTCGGTAATACAAATCTCAAAGAGCGCAACATAAATTCAGGTCAACATAAATAGAACAAAAAATGTATATAATTTAGGGCATCATCAGAAAGATTTATCACAATTGACAGCACTTTGTCCAACTAAAATTAGGCCTTAGGTTAATCCAACAGATAATTAAAATAGCCAACAGTATGTTTGAGCCACACACCCATGACATGTTTGTTTTGTCATGTGACCTCCTTGGATCACTTACCTGCCATTTATGAATCTCTCCAATGGCCTCATGGGACACAAACGTGTCCATCAAATGCAAAAACCAGAATCTCAGCAGTACTAAGTCACCAGGGTATTGTTTTTTTACATAGAAGAAAAAGTAGGCTAGAGACACAAAGACTTCAGTCTTAAAGGGACAGTACACACACCAAACAGAAAATTCTGTCATCATTTACTGACCATTTCCTTTACCATTACAGATGATATTGTGAAGAACCTTTCACCTTTTTTTGAATCAGTCAGGTTTTTCTGAGAAGAAAAAACCATAGAGGTTTGCAATGACATAAGTAAGCGATGACATAAACTTCAAACAAAAAAGAATTACACTTAATGAGTTTCATTTGTTTCAGTTTGAGTGAATCATTTCAATGACACTGAAGCTACTTGGCAACAATGATATTTGCTTAAAGTATGGTTCCTTTGATTGACAAAAACCCTTTTTCACAATTTCATAAATATTGATAAATAGAAAGTAGTCCGTTTTAGCCATAATCGCAAAGCCCTGTTTGGCAGAAGCAGTTTAGATACAGATATTATAAAATCAAAACAACCGTTTCTGTTGCTATTCATGTCATTTCTGACTCTTTTTTTTTTTTTTATGTTTTCATATCTCCTCACATATTTATCTTATTTACTCTCTTTTTACATCTGTTTCTCCTTTTTCACTCAATTTCTCGGTCTCTGTTGCCATTTAGCTTGAAGTGCTTACGCAAGCTTTCAAATTTATTCAGGCAAGATCAAAATGAAATGTTAGGGGAAGTACATGCGCTCAAACCCCAGTGTGGTACTTACAGGAATTAATGGGCACTATAGGAGTGAAACGTTTCCAACAGCAAAACCGAACCACACGGTTCCAAACACAAGCTCACAATACTCTGTCTGTAGTAGCTCTCTGGAGATATACAATTACCACAGCAATAACAGTTTATCCTATAAAAACAGCACTGAGATGTCTTCCTCCGAATGCTTAATTACAAAGGATTTGGATTATTGAAAAAGTCCCTAAGAGGGTAATTTTAGGTACTAATGATTTCTCTCTAGAGCAGAATATTGAATGAATCTCTGTGTGATGCTAAAAACACTCATGGTGTTGTTTACTAGATGCCAGGTGCACTAAGCATTTTTTTGTTTGTGAATCTGGGTGTTATACTGACACCTATCACAAGATTTTGGCATTGTTTTCTGTGCAAAAAAAGGAGTAATTATTGCATTTTGAAAGAACCTCTTTCAGATGACTCAAAAGACAATTGAGGAAGAAATGAGCCAAGTTCTCATTGTATTCACACTGCAAATGGGCTTAGAAACTGAACCAGGTCTCATTTTGGTCCACTTCATTATGCAATCACAATATAATACTGTATTTTTGTAAATTATTGTTAAATACACTACCAGTCAAAAGTTTTTTTTTAATGTTTTTAAAGAAGTTTCCTCTACTCACCAAGCCTGCATTTTAAAATATTTTTTACTATTTAAAATAACTGTTTTCTATTTGAATATATTTTAAAATGTAATTTATTCCTGTTTTCAAAGCTAAATTTTTAGCATCATTACTCTAGTCACATGATCCTTCAGAAATCATTCTAATATTCTGATTTGCTATTTAAAAAAAACATTTATTATTATTATTATTATTATTATTATTATTATTATTATTATGTTAAAAACAGCTGAGTATAATTTTTTCAAGATCTTTGATGAATAGATCGTTTACAAAAAGCATTATCTGAAACGGAAATCTTTTGTAACATTATAAATGTTTTTAGCATCACTTTTGACAAATTTAAAGCATTCCTGCTAAATAAAAGTATTCATTTCTATAAAACAACTTCTGAATGGTATGGTGTATAATGTTAAAAAAGCTTTTAATTTCAGATAAATGCTGATTTTTTTTGGATCTAATCATCGAAGAATCCTGAAAAAAATTGACTTTAATAAAAAAATGTTTGTTGAACAGCAAATCAGCATATTAGAATGATTTCTGAAGGATCATGTGACACTGAAGACTAGAGTAATGATGCTGAAAATTTAGCTTTGATCACAGGAATAAATTACATTTTAAAATATAGTTAAACAAAAAGTAATTATTTTAAATAATAAAAATATTTCACAATTTCACTGATGTTGCTATATTTTGAATCACATAAATGCAGGCTTGGTGAGCAGAAGAGACTTCTTCAAAAAAACAATAAAAATCTTACTGTTCAAAAACTTTTGACTGGTAGTGTCATCACAAAATAATACTGCATTATTGTTGAATATATTAAATATTAAATATTAAATGTTATATCGTAATTGTAACTTAACATGACTTATGTCTCTTTTGCCCATTAAGACTACATTTATTTAATAAAAAATACAGTAGCATAGTGAAATATTATTGCAATTTAAAATAACTGATTTCTATTTGAATATATTTTAAAATGTAATTTATTCCTGTGATGCAAAACTGAATTTTCAGCATCATTACTGCAGTCTTCAGTGTCACATGATCCTTCAGAAATCATTCTAATATGCTGATTTGCTGCTCAGGAAACATTTATTATTATTATTATTATTATTATTATTATTATTATTATTATTATCATCAGTGTTGAAAACAGTTGTGGTGCTACATTTTTGTGGAAACAAAGTGATACATTGTGTCAGGGTTTTCAAGTCTTTTCTGTGACTTTTTAAAAAATATAATGCATAACTGATGAATAAAAGTATTAATTTAAAAAAATAAAAATAAATAAATAAATACACTGTACAGTATTAATAATAAGATCTTTTTTACACTGCATAGTTTTTTTACGGATGTTTCCATTAACTCTAAAACACAGTACGGTTTTAGAGTTAATGGAAACATCCGTAAATTAAAAATGACTGAATGTTTGGGCAGTTTAGTGTATTTTTGACTGGTCATGTTATCTTAATGTGGTGGCCATGCAGAAATACAATAATAAAAAATAAAAATAAAAACTTTTCTAGGCTAATTGTATGATATAAAACTATAGATCTTAATCCACTCTGTTAAACATCTGTCAAAAGCACTATTCATTAGGTTTAACTGTATCATTTGGTGTACCTTTAATTGCTCATTGCGAAAAATCCCCTCTTCTGCCTCAAATCCGGTTGTCTAAAGTGTCTACAGCGCCCCCTGTCTGTCCCTCACACAAACTATGCAAAGCCTCTGATGGGACAAACTGTGAGCACCAACTACTGCTGCTGCGCACCTGGTCAGCATGGAAATGGTTTTAGCAGTTATGTTTGAGCTGGATGCTGTGGAAAACTACTAGAGAAAGTTGGATGGACTGCAGTGGCCTGCCTTTAAATATCCAGCTCTCCTGAGTGAAAATGCAGAGTCATCACTGGGTTCTGCTGCACTGCGGGGACGGAATGAGGCCTGCGCTCTGTGCCACCTGGCTGCCAGACAGACACATGTTTATGCGGAGCAGAAAATCTGCAGTGTCACTGCGCTGGCTGACCTCACAGTGCAAACGTCCTCTCCTCACAACCTTAATTACGCAGAGACGCTAGCACGGGAACGTTTGTGTTTTCCTGTGAAACAACCATGTATATCTTTTAAGTCATCCGGAACGTATCAACAAAGTTTGGTGAGGATGAGTTTACTCTACAATTTTGATTGGGATTTGAACTGAGTTATGAAAATGACTTGATGGAAATGCCATGACCACCAAGACGCGTGATCCGAGTATGTATAGACAACAGACAGACTTAATGTTCATTTAATCAAATCACAGTTTTTGTGGTTTAATCACACTAGCTGACTTTGTTTAGCTTAATTGTAGAGTCCATCCACGTGAGTTTACAGAGGCAGCTGTACTCAGTATTTTGCGTGCGTAGGTGAGTGACTGTGGCCGGCGTGTGGTAAAGGTTAGCATTTCAGGAGAATAGCGGAGGCGTCTGTCTGAAATGACAGCCGTTGCACTTTTTTGATTTATAGGTGACAAAACAGCTAAAAATAACAACACACGGCAGCACAGTGAGCTACTGTTAGTGTCAGCATGTCATACACAAACAAAATGCATGTTATTTTTTTATTTAGTACTGACCTGAATAAGATATTTCACATAAAGGATGTTTACATATAGTACACAAAAGAAAATAATAGTTGAATTCATAAAAATGGCCCTATTCAAAAGTTTACATACACTTGATTCTTAACACTGTCTTGTTAGCTGAATGATCCACAGCTGTGTTTTTTTTGTTTAGTGATAGTTGTTCATGAGTCCCTTGTTTGTTCTGAACAGTTAAACTGCCGGTTGTTCTTCAGAAAATCCTTCAGGTCCCACAAATTGTTTGGTTTTTCAGCATTTTTGTCTATTTGAACCCTTTCCAACAATGACTGTATGATTTTGAGATCCATCTTTTTACACTGAGGACAACTGAGGGACTCATATGCAACTATTACAGAAGGTTCAAACACTCAGAAGGACAAATTATGCATTAAGAGCTTGAAGATCAGGGTAAATTTAACTTATTTTGTCTTCAGAAGACAGTATCTTGACAGTATCTGTAACTTCTGGAGGGCAGTACTAAATTAAAAAATAATATGATATTCAGGCAGAATAAGAAAAAAGTACACATCTTCATTCGGTTCAATAGTTTATACCCCTGGCTCTTAATACTTTGCGTTTCCTTCTGAAGCATCAGTGAGCGTTTGAACCTTCTGTAATAGTTGCATATAAGTCCCTCAGTTGTCCTCAAGGGACTCATGAACAACTATCACTAAACAAAAACACAGCTGTGGATCATTCAGGTATCAACAAGTGTATGTAAACTTTTGAACGGGGTAATTTTTTTTTAAATTCAACTATTACTTTCACTTGTGGACTGTGTATAATCATCTTTTTTCTGAAATATCTTATTCAGGTCAGTGCTAAATAAAAAAACAACATTTTTTTGTATGATACCTCTTATTTTAGTCAAATAATTCATATTTTGCAGATTCTGCAAGGAGTATGTAAACTTTTGACATCAACTGTAAATTATAGCCAACATACTGTAACAAATGTATTGCAGTGTTTTGATATATTATATCATATCACAATAATATTACAGTCTTCTGGTGTACACACAAATAACTAGAAGAGGGCGACTGATCTATGAGCCATTGACTTTAGAAGGCAAGCTAATTGAAAAGAGCCTGTGAGCGGATAATCTGGCACATCTATAGCAGTACATTTGATACTGATCCAGCTCCCGCTGAGCGCACACCTGTCTATTTGCGACACACAGAACCTGAATGTGTGTGTGTGTGTGTGTGTGTGTGTGTGTGTGTGTGTGTGTCAGTGTAGATGAGTTTGTAAAGGCAACCAACACTGTAAACAACTACAAGTTTTAAAGCACAACTTGCCAAACATGCTGTTTATCCTAACACAAGTGTTTTAGTGCGCCTCATGGTTTATGGACCATTTATAGAGTCAGAACCACATCACACATGACCCAGATGGTATTTTTTTCATGATCATGAGCATCTTGAACTCAAGAAGTGTGTCTAAAAACTTTGACTGGGTTCCATGAGTGGAGAAAGGGTGCCTGAAACCTCATCCAGGATCTGTGTCCAACCCAGCCATTAACTTAATCCATCCTGAACCACTTCAGACTACATGCTGTTCTACCGTACATATGGATTTATCTCTACCCTGAGATTACAACCCCATCACACACACACACACAGAGAGAGAGAGACTCGTGAGGGATGGCGGCACATCCTGATTAATCCTGATTAAGGTTACAGTACATCCAACACAAAATCTGGCCCCTTATGTTCACCAGCGCTGTCCTCCAGTGCGGCCCATGCTCTTGCTATTTCTCCCAATTGGGAGAAGCAGAGCAAAACAGATCTCAAATTAATTAGACTTGATTCAATTCTTAATTTCATGGCTGCTGGCTTTAGGGCCTGGATTAATAAATTAGTCAAGCCTTGTGTGTTCAACAGACTTTCTATGCACTATGAACTTCCGAAATAAACATGAGGTTTAAGGTTGCATGACATTTTAAACACTTACAATTTATTTACAATGATAAATGTAAAAAATTAAACAACATAGCAAACATTGTCATGATTTTAAGAGAAAAGATGTATATAAGATAAGCACCAAGATAACTGTGATAATAAAATCTTTGATTGATTTAAACTTCAGTATGTTGCTACCTGATCTCATGTCGAAAACGTACTTGTGGAAACGTCACATTCACTTTTGTTCATTCTATTGGGTAGGTTTAGGTGTAGTGCAGATGGTACGTTATTTTAAAACATTGGAGCATTAGAGTTATAGCGCCACTCAATATCTCAAGTCAGACCTTCAGTGACATGTACAAAACCAACGTCACGTAAAACTTACTATATGTACGTTCATCTGTTCCGGGGGAAAAAACTAAAAAAATGTAGCGCCACCCAATGGACTTTTCTGTTGGAAATGGCAGTGATATATACTACGTATTTCAAATCTCACGAAAATGTTTCCACAGGTATGTTTTCGCCATGAGACCAGATTGCTTATATTTGTTAAGTTTGATGGATTTCTGTGAATCAGTTAACCATTTTAAGAAATTAATTTGCAATAATTTATTAGTGTCCTTACTCAAAAATATTAGCGTTTTTAATGTATATATAAAACTCAATATTTTATGATGCACATATACCATTCAAAAGTTTAGGGGGAAAAAGTAAGGATGTATCAGTAAGGATGAATTAAATTCTTCAAAAGTGACATTTCATCTATTCATTATAAAATTCTGAAAGAAGTATTACTGATTCATTAGTGCCCTTACTTAAAAATATTTGCATTTTTATTGTATTGATAATTATATATAAAGCTCAATATTTTATAATGATGCACATATACGATTCAAAAGTTTATGGGGGGAGGGGGGGAAATAAGGATGTATCAGTAAGGATGAATTAAATTCTTCAAAAGTGACATTTCATCTATTCATTAGAAAATCCGGAAAGAAGTATTACTGATTCATTTAAACAAAAATATTAAGCAGAATAAATTTAATAATAATAAAAAATGTTTTTTTAAAGCTTTCAACTTTGCCATCACAGGAATAAATTACCTCTGAAAACAGATAATAGTTATATAAAAACTGTAATAATATTTCACAATGTATTAATTTTAATAATAATATATTTTTTACTGAATTTTTGGACAAATAAATGCAGCCTTGGTGAGCATAAAAGACTTCTTTCAATCTCACACTTATAAACATTAGTGTAAATAAAAAGTTAATTTGTGATTATTTTTTTATTAGATTGTTGCTATATTTAGTTCAGTACATTAAATGGTGTGGATTTACTATTAAAAAGTGTAATTTTGATTTAAATGATGACTTAAAAAATGTATAACAAACACATAAACTTCAAGATATATTACATCAGTTTTCCAAATTCAATACATATTCAAGATATTATATTTTAAGCTATACTACCCAGCCCTAATGGCAATATTAAATAGATAGTTCACCCAAAAATGAAAATGCTGTCATTAATTACTCACTCCCTTCGTTCATCTTTGGAACACAAATTAAGATATTTTTGATAAAACCTGAGAGCTTTCTGACCCTGCATAGACAGCAATGTAACTGAAATGTTGCCAGAACTACAAAGGTAGTAAGGACATTGTTAAAATAGTCCATGTGACACCAGTGGTTCAACCGTATTTTTATGAAGCTACAAGAATACTTTTTGTTGCCAAAGAAAACAAAAATAACCACTTTATTCAATAATTCTTCTCCAAATCACGTCTTCTGCCACTATCGAATAAAATCTCTTTCCACACCAAAGTATTCTTGTAGCTTCATAAAATTCCAGTTGAACCACTGATCTCACATGGATTGTTTTACCAATGTCCTTACAACATTTCTGGGTCTGGAAACATTTCAGTTGTGTTGCTGTCTATGCAGGGTCAGAAAGCTCTCGGATTTCATCAAAAATATCTTAATTTGCGTTCCAAAGATGACCCAAAGTCTTACAAGTTTGTAAACGACATGAGGGTGAGTAATTAATGACAGAATTTTCATTTGTATATGTGTATGTGTGTTTCTTGCTCAAAGAAAGCGGACAACAGAGGATGCTGTTGACTAAACATACTACTTCCTGTTTTCCCCAGAGAACCCTAGAGGAAATTTGGTGGAGTTTACAGGCAATTAACAGAAATGAAACAAACATGGATGATAGAAGAAAAAAAGAAAGTTAGAGAGAGACCAAGTGGGCTTCTGGGAACATTTCCAGACACTCCTTCACTGTCTCTGAACTCAACCATATGAGTGTCCCATGCTGAGAAGCCGCTCAAATTAAAGGCTGTGACACTGTAGTGATGTTTACATACAGCAGCCAGTGGCCCAAGATCCACCCTTCCAAACTCACACACCAAAAATATGATCCGACCAAACTGTATGTTGCATTATATGCTTATGTACAGCTGAAGTTATTTGAATCTTCTGTAATAGTTGCATATGAGTCCTTCAGTTGTTCTCAGTGTGAAAAGATGGATCTCATAACCATACAGTCATTACTGGAAAGGGTTCAAATACACCAAAATGCTGAAAAACCACAGAATTTGTGGGACCTGAAGGATTTTTCTGAAGAAACCTGGACAAACAAGGGACTCATAAAAAAAAACAGCTGTGGATCATTCAGGTAACAACACCGTATTAAGAATCAAGTGTATGTAAACTTTTGAACAGGGACATTTTTATAAATTCAACTACTATTTTCTCTTGTGGACTATGTGTAAACATCTTCTATGTGAAATATCTTATTCAGGTCACTAAATAAAAAAATTGCTTTTTAACATTTTGTAAGATCCCTCTTTTTTTGCAGATTCTGCAAGGTGTATGTAAACTTTTGACCTCAACTGTATGTGTAAACAGTTACCTGTGGACTTATTTGGTTCACTTATTCACCAAAGGCAGTGTTTACTCACGTTTGGCACTCGGTGAGTGTTTTGGACTCTGTGTGCAGAACAAAATAATGACGTACATATATTCTGGAATCTGTGGACATCAGCGTCTGCAGCTCTGCAATTCATCAGACTTCATCTATCCATCCTCTCCACTCACACACATATTTCTCTTCTCGCTCCAGCTGTAATCTCATCCATTGTTATGAGGGAAGAAGGGAATGAGGAATGCGAAAAGTTGGGAGGCAACATTCCAGCATCTGGAAGCGTTCGGGCACACGTGTGTCCCTTTCCGGATCTCTCCCTCCCTTTGCTTTCTCTCTCTCTTTCTGTCTGTCTGTGTCCTGCTTCCCTCCATCTTTTTTCTTTCAAAGAAGGAATTCTGAAATCTGATCCACAGCTCGTCTTTCCAAGTGCAACTCGGCACACACACACTTTAACGTTAACAACTGCCATATGCAATCACAACCACACCAAAACCACATCACAGGTCATTTAGAGTCAAAACAATCAGATACGTCCAAAACAAACTCGTGCATAAAACCCAGTTTGACACATTGCAAATGAACCGTAAACGATGCTGGAGACCCATTCATTCCAAAACAGCAAAAGTCAGGGTTTTCAACAATGATACGGTCTTCGGATCACATTAAGGCTTTCACAGAGGTTGCATTGTGTTTATCTGCTGACATTAAAATGTATTTGCATCTGACCCTTTTGGGATTTTCACAAACACTGATGAAAACTGAGCACACAAAGAAATGGTGTAATGCTTGCTTGAAACAGAAACCTAAGTCAGGTTGCATCTACTGTCCAATAAATAAGTCAGGAGTCATTTAGAAGACACTCAAAAGACTATGCAGTGCCCTTATTGTGGATACAGTTTCATCACTTGAGGTCTTTTAACAGAGTGGATGTTCCTAAGTAGTTCAAAATGAAAACTGGAGCTAAAATGGTCATACTAAACAACTCTGTTTGATAACTTTCATTTAGCAAGTTAACAGCTTGGTCTACTAGATTATCACTGTTTTAGTAAAGATACAGCTAAATTATTAGCTACAGTAGAACAAGATTTCATAACACTACGTTTCTGAGCAAGTGCTGAAAACAAGAGAAAAATCTTGGACAATAAGATGTCATTTTAAAAGTTATGAAATCTTTAAGCTTTTCACAAACATTTGGGAGTGGAAAAGATTGGTAATGCATCATATTATGAACAAAATAAACAATTATGGAGCCACTCATAACAACAATTTTTTTGTGTTTAAAAACACCAGATGCACGGTAGTGGAATGAAAAAAAAAAAAAAAAGATGTTTTTGAACTTTTTATAACTCGAACGTCGCATATTTAGAACACGGTGTCATGCACGAGATGATGCAAAGACTGTCCAAACACAACAGTCAGACATATCCGTCTAGTCTAGTCTATGTTTACATTAAAAAACTATAGAAAAACAACACGGTATCATTCCGTGTCAAATCAACCAAACTTCCCCGGCTCAATTTTTTGATTTTGCTAATATTTTTTCTGAAGAAAGATAGACATGTACAGTGATGAAAGCCAAAATATTAAATGTCGTGGATGAATATTTACTGAGTAAGCCACTATTTTGTAGGGGGGGGTTAAAATGTTAATTTTCACCTGAGATTTAGAGTCAAATTACAGGGGGGTAAAAATGACTTTTGAAAGCTGGCAGCATCATAATTTTTACACAGAGATTTGTCTGAAATCTGTTGACTTTTGCAAACTTTGTTGCATTATGTGCCAATGGTGACCAAACAGCACTTTCCAATTTCTTTCTCCAAAGTTTGCATGCCTGTAACTCAAGAAGTATTAAAGATATCTTAATGCCCTTTTAGACATTGGGTCTTAACAAACTTTCCTTTTAAGGTCCTATATGGTTCAGTTCCAAAGATATTGGAATTTTAATAGGGCTCGTTAAATCGTTAAAATGTACACATTTTCAGTGGTCAAAAACCAAATGTGGGTGAGTTTGCAAAATTGTGATACTACTGTCTGAAGAACAAATAATGTTGAAACATTAGTTTCCTACTGTGAAGACAACTGCAGTAAACACACCAGTCTGAAATGTAATATTTTGACTTTCATCACTATACATGACTATCCATATCTATCTTTCTCTAGAAAAAATTAGCAAAATCAAAAAACTGAGCCGAGGACCTCTGGTTGAATTGACATGGAATGACCCTGTAAAATGCATTTGACAAATCCTGATGTTGTTCAGATTTTATTTATTTTTTATCTTTCTCAACTACAGTGTATTACAAGTGACACCTGTCATATCTGTTCCAATGTATAGAGGGTAACTGCAAATTTATAGCTCACAATTTAGACTTTTTTTAATTTATTTATGTTATTTAAGCATTTGTATACAAATCAGTTAATTTTAGTATTATAGTAATGTAGTACCAACTGTATATTTTACAGCATTAGTAGAGATTGCTTTTCCTTGAGAAAATTTGGCATGTACTGTACCCGATACACAGTCAAGCCCGAAATTATTCATACCCTTGGCAAATTCTGATTTAAAATTACTTTTACTTCAACCAGCAAGTTTTTCTTTTGACTGGAAATGACACAGGCTTCTCCCAAAAGATAATAAGACGATGTACCAGAGGTATCATTTTGGAAAAAAAATATTTCTCAGCTTTTATTTATATTGAACAAAAAGTGGCATGTCCAAAATTATTCATACCCTTTGCAAACTGTCACAGTCTATGGGAAAATCCAAAGTTCTATACCATTCCAAATAGTCCAAGCTGTTCTAAAGCATCCTAATTACCCTGATTCATTGGGAACAGCTGTTTTAATCAACTCAACAGGTGAAAAACAGAAGCTCTCTTGGTTTGTGGACAGTCATGGCTAAGACAAAGGAGCTCACTGAGGACCTGCGGCTGCGCATTGTGGCTGCTCACAAGTCAGGAAAGGGCTATAAGACCATATCTAAATGTTTTGAAGTTCCAGTGGCTACAGTGCAAAGTATTATTAAAAAATACAAGACGTTCCGCACTGTGAAAAATCTCAGAGGACGTGGTCGGAAGCCAAAAGTGACACCTGTGCTGGCCAGGAGGATAGTGAGAGAGGTAAAAAAGAATCGAAGGATCACCACCAAGGCATCCTGGTGAATCTGGGCTCTGCTGGTGGCAACATCTCAAGGCAGACAGTCGAACAGACACTGCACACCGGTCATCTGTTTTATGGTCAGATGAAACAAAAATTTAATTGTTTCGCCACAATGATGCAGCCTTCATTTGGCATTAAAAAGGAGAAGCCTTTAACCCTAAGAACACCATCCCCACTGTCAAACAAGTCAGATTTGTCAGATAAAAACTCTGAATTGTGTGGAAAAGAAGTCTGAATTGTGAGATCCTATGGCTTTCATACCAGTGTCTTCACTCATATACGTAGTTGTCGCATTGCATTGCTTTTCTTTGCATAAAAACTTTGTTGCATCACTGGACAAACCTACGCCGCATTGCAGGAAATCACCAACTGTGACTGAAAACAAATGGCTTCTGGTTGCGTTTTCTCTGCAAATGTAAGTGTGAAGTGTTTCCGCCCCTGTGGAAAACCGTGCCATAGTCAAGGCCACACTAAGTCACATTTTGCTCCTCACAGGGCTTAAACCAGCAACCATCTGCTTATCCAGCCTGAGCTTTCAGTCACTTCACTGCACCAGCCTGGTACAGCTGAATAACCCACACACGGCCCCACAGAGGCCTGGGATTGAGCAATGGAGGTGGGGAATGCACCTGGCGACGGGAGGAGCGGGGGCGGCTGCTATTTTTATGTTGAGTTTGACAGTTGGGGCGGCTGATTCGGTGCAGAGCGAAAACTGACGCCATCTCGACAAAGTGAACGCTTGAGGCCTACACGGAGACCTGGAGCCATTAGCAAGACCCTACACCTCCATGAAGCACCCTGCTTCAGTGTCTTTTACACATCAACATAACACATGCACATGCCTTAAAAGGCAGCACACTGCTCACAGGCCAACCTACTGACCTACACTCAAGACAGCACATAACTCAGAGTCCGCTCAACAACACTAGTTCTCAACCAGTGGGTCGCAACACAAAATCTGTTTCGATAGGGTAGAGCTGGATACAATGAAAATTGCAAATAATAAACCACAACTAACCAAATGCATGGTCAACCTAATCTTCATGTATAGATAGGATAACAAATAAATAGGGTAGATAAATAGATTTATTAAATTTGAATATATATTTTAATAATAAATTATGAAAATGTTTTTAATTGTTGACTAAGGACTGTGTTGGGTCCAACACTGACCTGAGTTCTGAAGCAAGGGCACTGATCAAAACCTATTACATGACATTAATATCTATTAATGTATTCAAAAATACATTAAAAATGCAATTCATTCAAACAATGACTTGAATTCATCTCTTGAGTATTCTTTTAATTTCTGATATTCATTTTGTTATTTTATTTCTAGATATCAAAGACAAAATGCATTAAAAGATCAAATATAAAGACAAACGTTTTTTGTTTCAAAATGTAGTTTTTTTTAGAATCAGGTTTACTGATCATTAATAACAATAAAAAAAAATGTAAAAAATATTGCCAAATTCAAATTATTTGTAATCATATTTGTAATCATGGGAAAAAAAACCCAATAAAAATAAAATTCAATTCAAAATAAAAAATTCTTAGTTATTAAAAAAATAAATAATATTTAAACTTTTTTTTTTTTTTTTTTAAATAATGATGTGTATACTATGGAAGCCCTTTTTTGCCACTGAATTAAAAGTAGAAAAAGTTAATTGCAACATTTTATCTCACAATTCTGACTTTTTTTCTCACAATTGCAAGGTTACATCTCGCAATTGTGACTTGTTTTCTCAGAATTGTGATATAAACTCACAATTCTAAGAAATTAACTCAGAATTTTGTAATATAAACTCGCAATTCTGACTTTTTTTTTTTAGAATTGCATGACTGCATGATAAACTCTCAGTTATAAAGTCAGAATTGCGAGTTTGAGAGAAATAAAGTCGCAATTCTGAGAAATAAAGTCAGAATTTCAAGATATAAACTTACAATTTTGACTTTTTTTCCTAAGAATTGTGAGTTAATATCTTGCATTTCTGACTTTATGGCATGCAATTATTATTAAATGCAGTTATAAAGACAGCATTCTGAGAATATATCAGTCTTTTTCCCCCTCAAAAGCAGACTTTATAACTGACAACTGCAAGTTTATATCTCACAATTCTGAGAAAAAAAGTCAGAATTGTAAGTTTTCTATTTCTGACTTTATAACTTGCAAATTTACATCTCGCAATTCTAACTTTTTCTCAGAATTGTGATATAAACTTACAATTCTAAGAAATGAACTCAGAATTTTGTAATATAAACTCACAATTCTGACTTTTTTTTCTTAGAATTGCATGATAAACTCTCAATTCTGAGTTATAAAGTCAGAATTGCGAGTTTGAGAGAAATAAAGTCACAATTCTGAGAAATAAAGTCAGAATTTCAAGATATAAACTTACAATTTTGACTTAATATCTTGCATTTCTGACTTTATGGCATGCAATTATTATTAAATGCAGTTATAAAGTCAGAATTCTGAGAACATAGTCTTTTTTCCCCTTAAAATTGGACTTTATAACTGACAATTGCAAGTTTATATCTCACAATTCTGAGAAAAAAAAAAGTCAAGAATTGCAATTTTTTTATTTCTGACTTTATAACTTGCAAATTTACATCTCGCAATTCTAACTTTTTTCTTAGAATTGTGATATAAACTCACAATTCTGACTTTTTTTTCTTAGAATTGCATGCTAAACTCTCAATTCCGAGTTATAAAGTCAGAAATTGCAAGTTTGAGAGAAATAAAGTCACAATTCAGAGAAATAAATTGTAATAATAATTGTGAGTTAATATCTTGCATTTCTGACTTTATGGCATGTAATTATTATTAAATGCAGTTATTAAGTCAGAATTCTGAGAACATACCAGTCTTTTTCCCCCTCAAAATTGGACTTTATAACTGACAACTGCAAGTTTATACTTCACAATTCTGAAGAAAAAAGTTATTTCTGACTTTATAACTTATTTAATTTATAACAAATTTACATCTCGCAATTCTAACTTTTTTCTCAGAATTGTGAGATTTAAACTCGCAATTGCAAGTTATAAGTTATAAAGTCAGAATTGCAAGATATAAACTCACAATTCTGACTATTTTTCAGAATTGAACGATATAAACTCCATTGTGAGTAAAAAGTGAAACAACCTCACAATTCTAAGAACATGGTCTTTTTTCCCTCAAAATTGGACTTTATAACTTACAATTGCAAGTTTATATCTGACAAGTCTGAGAAAAAAAGTCAGAATTGAGATATAAACCTCAATTCTGCTGTTTACTTCTTTGAATTGCGAGTTTATATCGCACAATTCTGACTTTATAACTCACAATTGTGAGTTTGTATCTGAATTCGGAGAAAAAAAGTAAGAATTGCGAGTTTGAATCTCGCAATTCTGACTTTATAACTCAAAATTGTGAGTTTGTATCACCCAGTTGTGAGAAAAAAAGTCTGAATTGCCAGATGTAAACTCGCAATTGCCAGGGAAAAAATTCAGAATTGTGAAATAAAAAGTCGCAATTAACTTTTTCTATTTTGTATTCAGTGGTGGAAACAGGATTCTATAGTATACTGTACTCATGTATTCAAGGTGTAAGCAAACTGTAAAACCCACATGACATTTCTATTTACGAGTCATTAAAAGTAACGTATTTCAAGTTCTCCAAAAGCTTTGGTACAAAGTAATTTCTATAAACTTGTCACAAGCATTGAGAATTTTCTTTTTAAAAATCACACCCGTATCAAAGGTGTCATGAAAGGAAATCAGTCCGCTCTCTATTACATACGCAAATCTTACAAGTGTAGCTGTGCAAGTTTTGCTTTTCTGTCGTCATGACCAAAACCACATTTTACATTGTCAAAAACCACATGTAGATCTTCCAAGAACCAAAGTGAGTCAACCCAGGCCTGCACGTCATACTGAAAACTTTGAAAGAGCGGATTGAATCGCTGTCGGTGCCATGTGTGACGCAGAGACAGAGGTGATGAGAGGGCGAGCGCAAGGTTTACGCCATGGTTGCGTGCGGCGGATAGTGCGGTCTGTCTCTGATGGATGTACCTGTGGTGGAAAACTGATACTAGATCTGGTTTTAGACACGATTAGTGCACTTTTGTGTTCGAAACCTTCACCTTTGGCATTAGAAAAGCAGTTTCGGGGAAAACAATGCCAGTTCAAAATAAAGGAAGCCAAAACTAGATTCCGTCTACTATTTGACTGATAACTGAATAACAAATTAAATCTAAATGTGGTTTGATAACAATTGGCGTATTTATAGATTCAAAAATAAATAGGGGGGAAAATGAGACTAGAAATTATTAGTAAGGGTAGATAGGGGGTTTTGCTGAGACAATGTAGGACATTGCACCACACACGCACACATCCTGCAGTTCAGCAGCAGTCATATCCAATAATTCAGACCACAGCGTAGCGCCCATATACACAAAACTAGCACTGCCATTTCAAAACACACCCAGAATAAAGTTTTCCATCACATACACCTGCAGTAAAGTCGGACATTTTTTTCTGTGCCGCTCACTGGCCCTTTACTTTACTTCGCATCTCTGCCAGACACTGCAGCATCACCACGGTAACTCAGAGCAGGACAAATTGAGCGCTCAACCCTCCTCCGAACGTAACCAAGCAACAGAATCAAGTTATATAATCAGCGCAGAATTTCATTGATCGGCTGTTATATGACAGGATATTCAAGCTGCTCTCAAGTCAACAAGTACCGGGCAAAGTCAAACACTGCTTTGCATTTTTGCATCAAAATGAAATGCTCCAACATCAGAAAACAATGAATCTGAAACATAAATTAATAATATTTTTGTATATTTAATAGTCATATAAATTTAACTTTTTAGATTTACCTATGTTTATGTATATATATTGATGAAAATATATATTTTATAAAATAAAACTTCAACTATGCTATATTAACTGTTAAATATTAAAATGCTGTTAAGTAAAAAAAAACAAAAAAAACAATAGTACTCAATAGCATGATAATATTTATTTATATCTGTTTATATTAATTTCATTTTTTAAAAATATGAAAACTTAATTATTTAATCATATCCATTAATTTTACATATAGATTAATAAATGTCAACAACTACCGGGCAAAATCCCACACTGCTTTGCATTTTTGCATCAAAATGAAATGCTCCAACATCAGAAAACAATGAATCTGAAACATAAATTAATAATATTTTTGTATATTTAATAGTAATATAAATTGAACTTTTTAGATTTATCTATGTTGATGTATATATATTGATGAAAATATATATTTTATAAAATAAAACTTCAACTATGCTATATTAACTGTTAAATATTAAAATGCTGTTAAGTAAAAAAAAAAAAAAAAAAACAATAGTACTCAATAGCATGATAATATTTATTTATATCTGTTTATATTAATTTCATTTTTTAAAAATATGAAAACTTAAGTATTTAATCATATCCATTAATTTTACATATAGATTAATAAATGTCAACAACTACCGGCAATAGTACTCAATAGCATGATTATATTTTTTTTAATCTGTTTATATTAATTTCATTTTTTTTTAAATATTGAAGTGTGGGACCAGTACGATTTTTTATGTTCTTTAAAGAATTAAAAATACAAAAAAAACTGTAACATTGTCAAATAATATTACAGTTTGAAATAATGGTTTTCTATTTTAATATATTTCAAAACATAATTTATGCTTTATTCTTCAGAAATCATTCTAATATGCTGATTTATTACTTTTATTATCAATGTTGGAAACAATTGTGATGCTTAATATTTCTAGGGAACCTGTGAGTGAGTCTTTTTTTTTTTCAGGGTTCTTTGATGATTTTTATTTTAAATAAACGCTGTTCTTTTTAACTTTTTATTTCTAAAAGAAATTTATTTCTTAAAGAATTCTGAAAAAAAAACAATATAAATATACATACATATACACATATAAATATATATATATATATTTTTTTTTTTCAGAATAATCAGCATATTTAAACAATTTCTGAAGGATCATGTGACACTGAAGAACGGAGTAATGATGCTGAAAATTCATTATGTAGGTACATTTATAACACTATACTTTGTATTACTATAACTTTGCATCAAATTATAAAAAAATGAGTGTCGGTGTTCCTATGGGAGGGACAGTACATTTGACATCTTTCTCACTTCCGACTGCCTTTATCAATCTCTCTTTATTTTTTCCTCTTTTTGAAATTCGTGAAAACACTATTGTGGAGTTTTTCTTTTGCTATTTGATCAAATGGGAAAGCCAAAAATATATTTGACGTAGTCTCCCATTCACTGCTATATAAGTTTACCCAACTATGATGACTTCCGTTTCTGACAAACCTGGAAAATGTGAAAAAAAAAAATAATAATTTATGCAATAGAAAAGGCCTTGTGATATTTTGTTACACTAATAGACTGCTTGAACAACACGCATACAAGTGGTTTATGAGGAGCAATAAAGGCTGGTCATGTCATTCTCTGTTAGAGCACACTCAATCCATTACGCAATTACACTTGTCACCTGTAGCCATTTGAAAGACCTCTTTACCTCCAGCCACACATCTGACACTCTGATAAACTGACACACAGTACAGTACCTCAACAGATCTGCACATTCACAAACCCCAAGTGCACCCTTCATAAACACAACAAATACATTCCTGCTGCCTCGTGTGCCTCTGGCATGGACTGTTATCTGGCCAAATAATCTGCACTGACAGCCAGAGCTCTAAAACCACCAACACTTAAATCACAGCCTGCACTGCTCAGTTAATGCTATTCTGACTGAATATGGGCCATTCTACAGAAATGGTGCAAACTGCTGTCCCACAACCGAAAAACACATTTAAAAAGCATTTAATGAATTCAAATCTTAGATGTTTATTAAGACCCACAATAATATTTAAAATATCAGTAAGCTTAATTAATAATGTATAAAAATATTATTTAGTGGGTAATGCAATTAGGAAGTGGCTGTCCTGAACCCTAACCCCTAAATCTCAATTTATGAAAATGATATTGAAATATTTGTATTCCATTGCTGTTTTTAAAAATTTATTTTGGATTTTTTTTTTTTTTTTTTAAAGTGAAGTTCAAAAAAATATACATTTTTTATATTTTCTTTGTAAATTATGAAACTTCATGTGAAAAAACTGTGTCCCGCATTTTTCAGACTGATTTTAACTACACCCCTACATTTATGATCAGGAAATATGTATGTGTCCCTCTCTCATAGCTATTTGGTGAGTAGATAGGCCCCATCATTTTGAGGTAAATGTGTTTAAAATTATGAAAAAGAATGTCACTACAAACACCATTTTTCTATAATTAAACACTTTTTTGGGAGTTATTCCATAACATTTAGTTTTTATATGTGCACAACTGTTCAGAACTGTGCTAGCTAACCATGTGCTGATTAGCATCTTTGAGGTAGGTTCAAAAGTATCTAAAACATGGGATGTTTTGTCAAAAATAAAGTATACTGAATTATCAACTAAGTTGTTATGATAGTGTTTGGTTTAATGTATATTCAAACTAATGAATCCTTACCTTTGAAATCAGTATGATCATCTTTGCATTTTACAAAGAAAAATTGGATTCAAAACACAACAAATCTCATAAATCACACTTGAAATATTGTTAATATTGTAATTTTCTATTGATTTATCTTTGAAAACTTTTTAATAAATTAGAAAAAATATATATTTCCAAAGATGTAGGCAAAATCTTATGCCAATATAACTCTTCTTATTAAATTATATATTACTGTGTTTCAGTAGTGACACATTTGGGGAGAGGACAAATATTCCAAACCTTTCTGAAAATGTAATATGAAAATTAACTGCACAGTTACTAGAAATGTGCACCTTGGATATTATACAATTTGCATACATACAAAATTGGTGGAAAAATAAAAAAAATTTCCAACTCTGACTTTGAACCAATTCTGTAGAATGGCCCATATAGACATTGCATTTCACAGCTATTTTACAGTAGTGATATTGTATATCACAGTACTGATATTATTCATACATTATATGTTTATATTTCTGTACAGCAGTTTTCTGCATTAATTAATTTCTGCATTAATTTCCTGTGTGTTTTCATAATATATTACTTTCATGTTTTGTTCTAAAATATAAATTACCCACAGTAGTTTTGTAGTGGTTTGTAGTCGCTGGAACAGATGTCTGATTTGTCAAACATGTAAACTCACATTCTTGTGGTCTTCTCTTAGCAACTCTATTTGTACCAAATATGATCCTCAATGTGCTATTTATGTTTTATAAACAATTTTTTAAAGAAAATTTTAAGACTAAAGTTCGAATTTTTAAATAGAATGTTAGAACGTTCCATCTCGATTAAATACGTCACTATATTTGCATACTGCCTTGCGATTGGTTTCCATCCTTGAATTGATTAGCATTTTTATTGTGATTTCCAATTATAATTGGCCTTGTCTTATACTTAAATACATAAACATTATGGTAGCATCCTTACAGTGGCACAAGCAAATTATGTGATTCTTGACATAAGCATGATGAAGATGCCAGCTGGAAGTCATGACAACAGTAGGATTTCATTTCTGACACAGAAGCTACCTGTATGTTTACTACTATACTTTTGCTGCATTACAAATAAACACTGGCATTTCCTTCAGGAAATGCAAATCACAGCCTGAGCTGTTGTGTTGTGTGTTCAGAGCATTTTCCAATGGCATGTCACAGCAGGGTTTAACAACGGAAATAAACACCAGGGTAAAGATATACGGCCATCGTGATTCGTGGTATGAGTCTCCTGACGCAACGCTCATCTCATTGTAGCTTTCTACCCACGAATGCAATGTCAGAGGAGCGTGGCTATACAGCTGACACGAGTGTACAGTAAGCCAGCACACACACACATACACACTTCACACTTGCGTCTATATTCGCCATGTCTGCAGAAGACGCATCTATTAATAGTCAACATTTCACCACATAGACAGACAGACACACTCACCTAAACTACCGGCGAAACCGTCCATTTCTGGGGTAAATATCCAAGGAGATATTCCTGGGGCGACTGGGGGAATTCGTCCTCTATTTGAGAAGAAAGGGAAGAGCTCGTGTAATGTCACGCCGGCTCCTCTGGATGCGCTTAAATACAAGAACAACGGGGCGACCGAATTGGCGGCTGAATCTCCGTCCGGATAACGCAGCGCTTTTCTGGGGCAGTCGATCACGGCGGCTCCCTGAGCTGCTCCACCACGATCGTTTACACCTCCGGCGGGGGAGGGAGTATAAGGAGCGCTGGGCTTTCGCGTTTCCGACTCCGCCTGCTTTGGCACGGCGAGCTTCCCTTCAGACGCAGAGCAGCGCTCAGTGCTGCCCGAGCCCGACTGCGCCACGCTCTGACACTACGGAGCAGCTCAATAAGACAGCTCTAGGACTCAAGTGCGCACTGCTGTCTTTGTGAAAGCATCAAAAGCGTCTTCGTAGACTAGAGCGTCATTTGTTTGTTTATACTTTTTTATTTATTTATTTTTGCTTGTCCCTCAAACAATTGACATGTTGCTCATTGTATGTGTATTTATATACCTTAAATACAATAAATAAATACATGGTACCATTTTGATATCCTGGCAACATCACAGTATTCCTCTAAAGTACCTGAATACAAACCTGATACGATCACTTAGAAAAAAGCCTATCTCTGTAAATAGTAAATAAAACACAGCATTAATGTAGCATTAATAATCCAGTGGTCATACGTAAGTAAAGATACCTTCATTAAAATTTAAAATTTAGATATTGAAAATTTAGACATGAATTAAAGTAAACACTTATGTTTTCTCTTTCAGTTGTATTAAAATTAGTGGTCTAGATTAATCTCACTGTAATCTTGGAATTAATATAGATTACTATAGATTAAAATGGCTAATTTGAATTCTGCCGAAGGCATTCAGAATATGTGTGCTACCCAAATAATGACTAAAAGTAAGTCTTTGAGAACTGGTTTCTCAAGCCAGGTGGCGCATTAGACCAGGGGCTCATCTCCTGTTTCCAAAATGCATCACAAACTGCTTGACAATTGCATTTACAACACAATTAACTATACAAACTTGTCTAACCAACTATTGCTACACTGCATGTACTTCTGCGTAAAATGCTGCGCGACGTGCGCGTTGCAGTTAAATACACAGACTGGCACGGGCATGGATATCTGTGCATAGTGCATAGTCTTCGGATAAACTGCCTTGCTTTTAGAAGCCTCAATTCAGTTGTTGCATATAGTTTAATGTCTTTATTTCGGGATTATCAAAGTAAATTATCACTCAAATTTGAGATTTTACTGGGGCGCAGCAGATTTTTACTGGGGCACGTGCCCCAGTAAAAAGGGTCTAGCACCGCCCCTGCCCTGAAGCAAACCCGGCGGCTTCATAGCTGCATCCATTGTTAGCAGGTCTCGTTTGATGTGGTAATTTCACAGTAGGCATACGCACAGGTTCGAAGACTCGTTCTCGTCCCCTACAGTGCAATTCGGCTATGTATACATCCGCGCTAAAATATCAAGGTGAAAGTCATCATAGCTTGCGTAGTATAGACCCAGCTCCCAACCCAACTTTGAGAATAGATTAACGGCGATATATTTTTTTATCGCCCGATAAGACTCTCACGTTAACGCAGCACGTTAACGCCGATAACGGCCCACCACTAATATATATATATATTTATTTTTATTATTTATTTTTATTTTATTTATTATATTTATTTTTGCACCTTTTTATATATATTTGAAAATATATATGTATGTATATGTATATATGTATAAATATATATTTTTCAAAATGACCAAAAAATATTTTCCCTAAAATATATAGCAAAATCAGTATCAGAATATATTTACATAAATATTTTACCTTTTTGAATATTTTTATAAATATATTTTTTAAGGCATTTAAAAATATTTTTTTTGGCCAAGAAAATGCATTTATATGATGTCACTTGATTTGTTGCCTAAAAAACATGCGAATATATAACATATATTTGAATTTACATAATAACATAGCATACTATAAGTCCAATTCTCAAAAATCTGCAATATTGCAATATATAAAAATATTATTAAATTATTATAAATATATTTTAATCTCTAGTAGGCCATCCTCTAGTATGCCTAAAGGTAGTCTACTGTAAAACTGGAAATACATTTTCTTGCCCTGAAATATATTTTGGTATATAAAGGTTGAAACTAAACATAATTTCTATTTATGTTTCAAAAATATAGTATATATTTTTTGTAAATATATTTCGGCACTGTCTATTTATTTATTTTCTACCTTAATCACTACACCAAGCATAGTAGCATTGGAAATATTCCACATGGTAATACCATGATGTTCTTTTTAAATAAAAAAGTGAAGTACCTTAGACTGTTGTTTAAATACTGCAGTTTATGTATATAGAAATCACTCAGTGCCTTGGGATTTGTCAAGTGCCAGGTATTATCATTGGATACCTGGAAACAAAAGTGTTTTTGGTAAAAAGAGAGGACTAAGGTATTTTAACCTTGATTTTTTTTAAATACTCTGAAGTGCAAATCAAATACTGTAACAAAAAAAAAAGGAAAGGTTAAAATGTGTTTGAAGGACATCTGCCCCACAGGTGCTCACTGTTAGTTTTTAGCACATTGTGTTGGGGTTCAGAGTACACTGGACCATTAAGGTGAGCAAGGAAAATGTACAGCATGAATTGTTAAACTCCTGCAGTGTGACTGCAAATTCTGCATGCCAAGAAATGTTTCACATGAAGAATTCCAATGGTTTAAGAGGGATTCTATAAACTATTAGAGTTTCAAAAGAGGAATGTGGGTTTTTCCACAATGGAGATTCAAATAATTTGATTAGGCGAATATGGAAGGCGCCAGCAACAATGCATGGGGCATCATGTTGTCTGGCCACTCAGCGCTGCACCAATTAGAAGAAAACCGAATAGTGTTTTGGTGAAGCAGTGAAATACCAAAGGTTCAGACTATTGTGCTGACCAAACAGACGCTCTCTGTGTGCGAATGCTGCTTCTGCTCACTCATGCGCTTCGTCCCAGCTGCTGAGTCTTTGTAAATATGAGGACTCATTGTCGTAGACTGAACAAGTGCTCTGAATCAGGACAGAGACAAGATTGTCCTCCAGATTGACCCTTGAATCAGCATGGAAGGATCTGGGAAATAGAAAAGAGTTCTGCTCATCTCGGGCTAAGCTGTAATGTCAGTGTTAAAGCTTCACACCGCGTACCCCCTTCTCCTGATGACTTCCTGGCAGGGTCTGACCTCTCACTCCAGCCAGAAAAAGAGAAAATCAGACAAAGCTCTCTTTATTTTTTACTCCTGAAGGAAGAGGGAGGGAATGAAATAAGGACTGGGGAAATCTTTTTCTTTGTTTTTTCTCTCTTTCTGGGCCAGTGAAGGGAATGACACATAGGCCAAAGCTGTGGTCTCTACTGTGCAGTAGCTATTTTTCTTCTTCTTTGAAGATGATGAATCACCCAAACTCCAGCCAATATGCTGAAGATTAATAATTCATCAGATGGCTATGGGAGTTTAAGAGTATGTTGAGTGTTAAACATTTGCAGTGAGTCATCCCATACATTATGGCTAAGTGATGCCGCCTGACATTATTTTCCTTCCAAGTCTCTTTTTTTGGCAAATTACACCGCTTTCAAACGGCCCGATCCAGATGTGAACAATGCATTGTTTGGCCAGCCTAAGCCAGTTTAAATCTCACCTTAACCTTTGCTCGAAATACAAATGAATCCAAGCAAAATTCAATAGACTTTCTCTCTCAGAGATGATGAATAGAATATTTAAATTATTTTAACAGTACACTACTGGAGTTGAGAAGCAGTAGTTCAGGATCCATTAACCAAAACCTCTGTCTTGTGGTGTTTGATTTGTTAGACTGATTTTCATTTAATGCTAATGTATATGAATGGATGGATAATGTACATTAAATAGTGTACATTTTAAAAAGTCAACAGGTATAATAATATAAAAGAAGTACATTATCTAATTGAAACTGAAAGCACAGTCTAAAAGTGCACCAAGGATGATAATTATAACTATAAAGTTTTAATAAGTTGTTAATAATAGTTTTATGAAAATAGCTATACACTGTAAAAAGTTTTCACCAGTTTCAACTTAAAAACTTAAGTTTAGCAGCTGCCTTAAGATTTTAAGTTAAATCAACTTAAGCCATTTAAATTTACAAGTTATATCAACTCATTTTTATTGTAACAAGTTAAAATGACTTGTAGTTTTAAGCTGATTTAACTTAAACATAAGGCAGCTGCTGAACTTAGGTTTTTAAGTTGAAACTGGTGAAAACTTTTTACAGTGTAACAGTAACGACACAGAAAAACAATATAGCTGTTTTTTTTCCAGAATATGAATGATAAAAACATTGACTTTCAAGTTAGAACATTTACGTAGCAGACAACAAAACTGCAGCACGTAATAATAATAGTATTACAAGTGCCATAGAATGGAAAACTGTATTTACCTTGGCATAGTTAAATGATAACAGCTCTGTACATGGACATGACATACTGTGAGTCTCAAACACTATCGTTTCCTCCTTCTTATATAAATCTGGTGTTTGCAAAAGACCACTGAAAAATAGGATAATCCTAACATAACACAGACTATGACGTTATAGTCGCGATCATTAATAGTCACGCCCCCAACATTTGCATAGTCCAATCATCAGAAGTTCTGCAGGCTATTGTGAAAAAAAACAAAAAAAACCAAAAAAAAAACAAAGCGAGAACAATAGCGAAAATGGCAGATCACGGGAATAAATGTTATGTTCCAGGTTGTGCAGGAGATGTTAAGTGAGCACGTGCAATTGCAAATCTCAAAAGTGAAAGTAAAATGATCGTGCATTCAAAACAGCAGTTTCAATTTCCTGCATATTAATAGCGACTCGGGCTCCATGATTAAATATATATTTTCCTCCATGTGCAAGCTACTGAAATAAGCCGCTCTGTGAAACAGCCAATCAGAGCAGAGCTCATCATTATTATTCATGAACCTTCCAAATAAGGTAATAACAGACCTATACCAAATCCTAGGGTTGTAAATGGACCTGTAAAACCGTTTCTGGAGAATTTTTGCCCTTTTCATATGCCATATATTTCTATGTAGATATCAGAGAACAATTTAAAATATTGTATCAATGCATTCTATGGCACCTTTAAACAGCATGTTATCATGCGTTGGTCGTTAGAGTTAACATTACTGGTTTGAACAGGCCAGAGATTTTAGACTTTAGAATCGTTTGAAAATACTGTTTTATTTCATTTGTTAAAAAAATGAAATAAAATAGATATAAATAAGCAAACAAACTAATGTTTTGTTACTACATTTGCTGTAGTAAATATGAAATTTGGCAAGTGGTAACAAAAACTTTTTTTAATAAAATCTCAAACATGAAACACTTAAATGTAATAAAAATTAAACATTACATAAATAACAATGAAAAAAAAAAATGCTCAGGATTTTTCAGTATATTTTGTATACAGTTGCAATCAACATTATTCAACCCCCCAGAAACTGCAGTACTTTTCAAGTACAAGTTTATCTGAAGATCCAGGACTTTATAAAAATTGCATCTATGACCATTGATCATGTCAATATATACAGTAATATTTTTGAATTGTAGGGTTTTAATAACACATGTCATAATTATTCAACCCCTATTCAATATTGCTGTGTTGCGTTTTTAGTCACTTATTTGTATGTTTGATCACAACAACTGAGGAAAAACCTGCAATGTACAGCCAAAGACCTGCAAGAAGAACTGGTGAAAGGAGAAAAAACATTTAAATGGAGAGTATAAGAGGAACACAAGACAAGTATGGCTTTCATGTTGAGGCATCTTTTGCCAAATACTACTTTTGACCAAGAAAAAGGGCGACTTGAACATTTTAAAATTAATTTAGATAGACCTGGAGTTCTGGAAGAATGTTTTGTTGAGTGATGTGACTAAACTGAAACGTTTTGGACCCATGCATCAGCATGTCGAGTGCAAAAAAGGCAAAACCTATGAGCAGAAGCATACTATCCATCGTCAAACTTGAAGGTGGACCAGACCTGTTATGGGCTTGTTTTACTGTAGCAGGAAGTAGAAATCATGACTGTATGAAGGACATCGTGGATTCTTTGAAGTATCAGGCCATTTTGGCAAGAATTGTGATGCCTTTGGAGCAAAGACTGAAGCTGATGATCAATTGACTTTCCTGCAGGACAAGCATCCCAAAGTAAACATCCAAATCTACTTATGCTTGCTTCGGGGATCAGTCAGAAAGTTCTTGAGTGGCCTGTTCACTCTCCAGATGTAATTCTCATTGAAAATATTTGGTTGAAATTTAAGAAAGCACTGGCAAAGTGAAAACCAAAGATTATCAGTGATCTGAAAGCTTTTTCAGACGAGGAATGGGCCAAGATTGCAGTAGAGAGGTGATAGAAGCTTCTAAGCATTTCCAAGCAGTTTATTGGTGGTTTGAAAGAATAAAAGATCCTCTACCAAATTTGATTTTTGGGGGTTGAATAATTTCGAACGTTTAGAGCCAATTTGATTTACCTTCTCAGAATTACTCAAATGTGTATTAATAAACTTTTTCTAATGGTGTACTGATGCCTTTGTTGAATTGTTTTCACAAACTTTTCACTGCAGCAAAATGTCTTGCAGGTCAAGGGGAGTTTAATTACAACTGTACACATTCATATATATTCTACAAATGTCAGACAGGGTTCCCACTCTTTCATGAACACCAGATTCAAGGACTTTTAAGGACTTTTTTAAGCACTATTTATTTTATATCAAGCACCTATCAAATTCACACCCCGGCATATGTAGTGTCATGATAGTGCAAACCGTACTGAACATTTCACTTACACTTAACATTAACATAAAAAAATGTCAGAGTAATAATGTTTTGAATGTGTAGGTTTCATAAATTTAGACCATTTTAAACAGTCGTGTTCAAAGGAATTTAATGAAATCCATTGAATTCAATACTGGTAATATTCAAATGCAATTTCTAAAATGTTGATAAAATATGCATTAAACAGTTTTTTGCTGTAGTATCTTGTACAAGAACTACAGCAAAAAAAAAAAAAAAAAAAAAAAACAGTTTAATGAAGTCCCGTTCTGAATCACATGATTTGCGATCTGATTGGAGTGCTTCAAAGCAGTTTCAAAACTGTTTATACTGTTCTTTGCTCGCTTTCTCTATATAAATTATTATTTGTTTGAAATTAAATCATTACAATAAATAGGCCTAACTTACAATGTTTTTTTTTTTTTATTATTATTAAATTGTGATAAAGTTAGACACAGTTTAAGTTGTATTAAAAACATTTCATGACATGGCACTCATTATCTGGTACTTGCTTAAAAAGATGGGTATATAATGTGCGTTGTTAACAGATTACACTAACATTACCTAGTAAAGCTGGGCGATATGGCCTGAAAATAAAATCCCAGATTGTTTCACAAAAAAATCAGATTCACAATTTAAATTGATCGCAAGTGTTTTTCTTTTTTGACCGCAGCACATACAGGACAATTTTTAAAATAGCACCATAAACAAATTTAAAATTTTATTTCAATTTAAAATTTAATTCAAGCACTTTCAGAGACCTATGTTTGTTTTTAAGCACCTTCCAGGCATTGAATCCATGTCTGAAATTCAAGTACTTTCAAGTACCATAAGCACGACTCCATCTGCCCCTGCTGGTAGATGCCGGAAATACAAAATCAAGTTTTTTCACTGACAAGAGTGTTTGTCTATAAATAATATTAATAACTCAATAATATAATATCAATTATTAAACAATTTAAGCATTATAAAATATTTCATGACATTTACTTACAGTCAATCAGTTCTCAACCCACGTAAGTTTCTTAATAAACACAGTCAAATGAGCTTTAGCGATTTTAGCTGTAACCAAGTGAATATCAAATGTATACAATATTTTTCTCTCTCATTGGAAATTAAATTATAGGTTAAAATAACTTTCTTCACCTTTAACTGATAGGTAATTTGTAAACTATCAACAGACATAATTTGATTTTTATAGCCACCAGTCGGCACTGTTACTAGCTAAATATTTCTTGATATCAACGAACTATGAAGTCATGTCACATTTAGTTATATAGATAGAAAGCAGCCTCACAGTAATAAACAAGAAAAAGCTGTTTATTTATTATGAAATAAACAAGGAAAGACTAAGGCTACAGTATATGGCTATATCAAATATAAATAATATGTGACCCTGGACCACAAAACCATTCATAAGGGTAATTTTTTTTTCAAACTAAGATTTATACATCAAGCTGAATAAATACGCTTCCCATTGATGTATGGTTTGTTAGGCTAGAACAATATTAGGCCGAGATTCGACTATTAGAAAATGTGGAATCTGAGGGTGCAAAAAAAAAAAAAAACAACACAAAAAACACAAAAAAACTAAATTATATATAGGTATACAGTGCCTTGCAAAAGTATTCAAACCCCTTCTTTTTTTTCACATTTTGTTTTGTTGCAGCATTATGTTAAACTGCTTTAAATTATTTTTTCCCCACATCAATTTACGCTCCATACACCATAATAATGACAGAGCAAAAAACAGATTTGCAAATTTTACAAATTTATTAAAAACAAAACACTGAAATAAGTACATTGCATAAGTATTCATACCCTTAACTCAGTACATAGTTGAAGCACCTTTACAGCCTCAAATCTTTTTGGGTATGATGTGACAAGCTTTGCACATCTGCATTTGGCAATTATCTGCCATTCTTTGCCTCACCTTTCCACCTCTCAAGCTCTGT
>NC_133362.1:50039402-50126146 GCF_049309525.1 Garra rufa
CTTGTTGAATGATTGAATTAAAAAAAGAAACTTCTTAATTTTGTCTTATTTTATATCCCTGCTTAAGAACACCTGCACTAAGGCTTGCAGTGTGAACAGCCATTGACCTTTATACTTGTTGTTTCTTCATTTGAGTTTCTTATTAGCTGATTTGTGTGCTGTGAAAAATATTGTTTTGCAATAAAATAAATATTTGAAGCTATAGACTGATGTCATAGGATCTTAAGTGCAATACTAAAAGGTGAGGAAACGTGCTGCATCCCTCCCGCCCAACCTCACATTCTCCTGAGAGCTACTGTGACATGATTTGGCTTGGCAGGGCTGTGGCGCTGCATGGCTGCTCGGTTGCATTTGTTTTGCCGCTTTAGTGTTGTGCTCACAAAAGTATCTTGTTGGAATAGCATGCCGTGCTAGTCACTTAGTATGTCGTGCATGGTGACAGCACGTGATTTCTCAACAGCCGGCAGCTGTGTTCTAACACATACATGTGCTGAAAACATTCACGGCTTAGATTTCCCTGCAGTTTGTCACCTTTGACAGCATGAATGATTTTTGTTCTGATGGAGAAAAGTCTGAAGGGTTTAGAGAAAGTTCACTGATTCTAGACCTGTTTAAGTCCAACTCAATTATTGTGATGATGGAATTAAAGTTGGAATTGCATTCAATTTTTATCCACATATTTAGAAGAAGAAAGAAATACACATAGTAATCAAAATGGCAGTGCATAAGCTTGTTTGCTAGGTATGTAGAGGTATTATCAATAATATAGTGGTATCGTGATAGCTAAACAGTCTCGATATCATCGTGGTCACATGACTATATGAAACGATAGGTCTTCTAGGTAAAAAATGTAGATTTCTACAATATTTTCAGTGTTTCCCACAGGTTTGAAGGCAATGTGTGGTGGTCAGCCCGGGGGGGGGGGTTAGATGTTTGGTGGGGGGGGGGGTTGCAGACGAAAAGAACGATTAGATAGGGATACGATTGGATCCCCTAAAGGGATTTCCTAATTCCTAAAGGTTAATAATTAAAAGAACTGTTAATAATTAGTTAAACAGAACTTTATTACATTAATTTAACACCATATACAACAGCCTACTTGCTGCACAGTCTGCAACTTTTGTTAGGGCACCTTATTTTGCGACATATTATTGATATTTAACAAATCTATTTCTTTCTCTCCCTGACCTTGTCTTTCTGCTTGAGCAGCACTAGTTGAAGCCTGAAAATATTGTAAACAATAACATAACTAATTACACTGGTCGGACTAAGCTCTGTTTCAGACTGATACCTCCGGTTCAGGATGGTCCTCATCCTCATCACGTGCCTTTTTCAGTCGCGGAAAATACTTTTCAATACTCATCTGGATTGAAGCAGCAAACATTCAGTGTAAGAGTAAAGAAACGACATAATTTATAATACGTTTATTTGATTCACAGCTGCTACATATAGTGTTTTGACCTCGACAACCCAACTAGGCTACATTTTACCGCAAACTTGCGACTAGTTAACTTTCTAAAGAAGGCGCAATCGCGTTTGCTAAGGGTCGGGACTTACAGTAACATCAACACACTGAAACTGTTGTATTCAGAATATAAAATATTTTATAGCACTTTTTAATCTGTGATTGTGTGTTAAAAGTGTTCACGAGATACCAACCTTTCGCCAGCCGTCTTCTCTCCACAGATGATCCAGACAGATGTGGTGTGTACGGAGGGGAGGGGCTGTGTGTGTTTGAGGGAGAGACGCGTGAGTGACAGAGAGATGAAGAGAGAGTATGGAAAGGAAATGCAGTTGAACGAATTCGCTGCGTGTTTTAAATAGCGTACAAAAGAATAACGAAGCGCAATATGTGACGGTCGGTATTGATTTTATTATTTTTTATTTTTTTGGGTCGGTGTTGAATCTGTGGCAGTCGGAATTTAATCTGTGGCGCACCGCCACAGATTCGTCTATGTGTGGGAAACACTGATTTTTAAACTTCTTATTCTAACATAAAAGGTCTTTGTCTTATTCTAACATAAAATGTTGTGTTTTGGGCAAGTATGTTTTGGCACAGTATCTGTCAAACGATCTAAAACCGAAAGCACAAATATGGCTTAATTCCTTCAACAAGTCTGTTTTCGCTGCAGGCATTTGGGAACGCATCGGCCACCAGATACGCTTTATCCCCCTTTACATATCTCCTATAAGTGCACTTATAACTTATAAATTATACCTTTATCCTGCACTTGCTGCTTATTGCACTCCTGGTTAGACCTAAACTGCATTTCGTTGCCTTGTACTTGTACATGTGTAATGACAATAAAGTTGAATCTAATCTAATCTAATTTTTTGCGGCAGATGATTACAGCATGTTTTTACAAACCTGTTTTTTTTTTACTAAAGCTGGAGTTTTCTGTCAAAATGAAAGCTTAAAAGTGCATGAATTCCTGACAGCTAGCGGTTTAAATGTGAAACGTAACTGCAGTCCAAATTCAAAATATATCTTTCAAGTCTATAAATTAGGAAATAAGTATTGTAATTTCCTTCATTTTCTTTAATTGTATAGATATTTATCAAAGGAATAACAATAATATAAAATTGTTATTTCTATTTTATTATAATTTGTTTGGCTTCCTAAAACACCAGTGTGAATGTAGTTTAGATTGAGACAGTATACCACAAATAAAAAGAGGGTTGAGTCCCCTTTAAAGTTCAGAACTTTAAAGTCAATTCACTGACTTTTTTCTGACTTATGTTTTCTTAGTTAAGAACACAGGTTGGTGCTCTTAATTTTGAACTCTCAAAGTGCATTAGAAAATTTATAATAAAATGTATAACTTTAAAATGTCCAAAATGTTAATTTTTTTCCCAAGTCTTCATTTGTCTTTTTTAAAAATATCGCAATAAATATTGTATCGTGAGCTTTACATCGAGATATCAATATTATTCGCTTAAAATTACTTTTGACTGAAACTTTGGTATTTGTGTCAACCTTAATGGACAATAAACTTTCTCAATTCCCTCAACATTGGCAGGTGTGTCAAAAAGTTAATTTTAGACCCTGAGTATATATGCTGGCAGGAGGGAAGTGACAAATGGCTTCATTAACTTGAGCGTCATGTAGCTGGCTTGCCGGCCTTGTACAGGTCTCTTTATGTGCGTACGAGGGCTGGCGCGAATCTTCTCTCAGGACTAATCCTACTGCAGCCTTCCTGTCAGTATGAGGATCCAGATTATGCATTCTGCTCCATCCTCTTCCTCTGTTATCCCTCCATCTGCTCTCTCACTGGAGGAAAGCAAGAGTGTTCACATTTTTCATTATGAAGATTTTACATTTGCTGATCACTGCATGCGGCCCTTCCAGCACTGCCATGGCAGGATTTTGCTCATTGTTTGATTAGCAAATCTGGTAGGTGAGGGAAATCCCAGCAGAATTCAACAACACCGGTCCATCAATTTGTGAGCTTCTCTGATTGAATAAGACGCAGCACTCATTTAAAAGCATTTAGACAGCCATTGTAAACACGCTTACCATTTGTTGTTTTGGTTTTGCAGCCAGGCATAAGTGATGAAAACCATTCACGTTTTGCAAGAAGTCTCTAAGGGAAAGTGGTTTGGCTGACTGTAGCTGTGGACTGTGTGTTTAAGTTTTTTTTTCCTCTTTTTTTATTTCCTGTGATGCAGGCCCCTCTGATTAGTATCTAGGTGTTTCCACAACATGGCGGCTGTAGATTCACTGTAGGATTAACCTACAAGCAGGCATATAAAAATCACTAGCTAATGTGCAAGATGTTTACATAAGCCGCCACAGGCATTTGCCTTGAAAATCAGTGGGGAGGAATGTTATTACTCTAACAATCAGCTCTTGTGTTGTGATGTTTCCTTGATTTACCAACACATCGCTACAGCCCTGCATACAAATGCACTGAAATATTGTCCCCAATAGGGTTGTCACAATATCTCAGTCATTTCGTTTGAAACCATTGAGAATCACAATACGACCGCTTTATTTTGTTAACCCAAAAGGCACTAACGTCAAAGCGAGCTAATTCAGTAGATTTCAGAAAGGCTGAGTCATTGTTATTGTTAATTTAAAGAGTACTTCTATTTAAACTTTGGGTGGAGCAAAGAATAGTACATTCTTTATGTGACAACTTTGAAAAAAGCTATTTTGTGGCTTGGGCACTGTGACGATGCTGTGTAACACTAGTCATAAACATACTTTGACCCTCCTCTGAATGAATTATGTACGCAAGTAGTCACTGGATGCATTTGAGACGTGTAATACCAGGTGTAATCTGCATTCTGTCTCGGATCACAAGACTGATGTTGCGAGTGCCAGGTGTGAGTGGAATTTTCGAAGGCACGTTTATTGGGAAGCTCGTCCTTGGAAAAGGTTAAGAATGGTTTTCCACACATGCATATATGTCCACACATGTTCATTAGCACTCCAGTCCACCTCCTCACCGCACCATCCTCCCTGTTTCTCTCACTTTTCTCAGAAACACGTGCCCCTGTTCATGCGTTGCTAGGCAACAGGACTTGTGTGCATATCGTGTATGTATGCGTGTCAGCTGGCGCGCTATGATCTTTCCCGTTTCTCTGGTTGTCTCTGAGATAGTCGGATATATTTCTGCATGTGAAACAGAGGAGGAGGAGTAGAGCGATGGAGAAAGAGATAAAGACATGTCTCTAGTTAGAGAATAACATGTCCGGAAAGAGGGAGAGTGATGAGTCAGAGTCGCTGTTTTTGAGAACGGATTACACTTTCACCTCTCTGTCAGAAATGAGTGAGCGGCTTTCATTGCAGCAGAGCCTGAGTAGTGATTCAAAGTTGCCTCGATTTTACCACACACAGAATCTGTGCACTTTTCTCACATTTTCCATGCTGATTGTGGGGAAGTTCTGTGGAATGCATTTGAAGACCAAAATTGGAGTTTTGTGGTTCCAGTCCATGTCCGTGAGAACGTCCCTTACCCCAATACCAACTATTTCTGACTAGTAATAGCAAGTAACAAATAATTGTTCACAGCTGTGATGTATGGGCTCGTAAAAGTAGAAAAAAAGAGGATGTGCTCTTCAATATGTCCTGTTCTAATGTTGAAAAGGGTTTGGTACTGATCACCGATTGACATGAAATCAATCGGTACCAAATTTCGGTACAGAGAGGGAGAGAGAAAGAGAGGCCCTGTGATATGATGTCACCCCTGCAACTCGTTTAAACAATACACGACAAAGAAAACCAAAATGTTCTGAAGTGTGGTTACATTTCTAGAGCCATATGGTTTCCGACGGAGTTTGGAATTTGTTCATTTTTGGATGAAAAAAATCTAAATTAGGTCTGTTACTTAATTTGAATCGCAATATGGACTACTCTGTCAATAATAAAACGCAAAAAGGTGGTTTAAATATGAATCCTGCATATTCCGCTTGCCTCTATGTATAAGTGGCGGAGATGCAGTTCTGTTTACTACACACATACTGAATCTGCTGTGTGAGTCACTTCACAAGAATTTTACTGTTACATTTGAGAAAACTAGAAACAAATCATACTGTATTCACACAGAAACTTCATGGCAACCTGTCAAAATAGTCAAAATAAAAGTACAGTTTAACATGTAACAAATAATTGTGACCCTGGACCACAAAACCAGTCATAAGTAGCAGGGTATATTTGTAGCAATAGCCAAAGATACATTGTATGGGTCAAAAGTATCGATATTAGGAAAAGATCATGTTCCATGAAGATATTTTGTAAATTCCCTACTGTAAATATATTAAATGTAATTTTTGATTAGTAATATGCATTGCTAAGAACTTCATTTGGACAACTTTAAAGGCGATTTTCTCAGTATTTAGATTTTTTTTTTTGCACCCTCAGATTCCAGATTTTCAAATAGTTGTATCTTGGCCAAATATTGTCCTGTCCTAACAAACCATACATCAATGGAAAACTTTTTTTTGTATAAATGTACAAAGTATAGATGTCAAATCTCATTTTTTTTTTTTTTAAAAAGACACTTATGACTGTTTTTGTGGTCCAGGGTCACATATTACTCATGTATTACTTTTGTACAGTATAATATATGTCTTTATATATTCCATTTTCTGTCAAATTTAAATAAAACAATTAAATAAAAAGAAATATTAAAACCAGATTAACCACTTAATTGAAGAAAAAACTTTTAAAGGAATATTCACACAATTTTTCTTCCATGTATTAATTTTTACAGTTAACTCCTCTGTTTGCCAAAAAATTGTTTAAAAATAAATGTTTAATGCCTTTATTTGATTTGTCAGAACAATTAAAACACACAAGAATTTATGTTGGAAAAAAAGAAAGAGGGTTTTGGACTTGTTTTTTCACTGAAATAAATGTTGTTATTACACAGAGTGAAATACCAGAAAAAGGTAAAAAATGTTAAAATTAGTTAAAATGTGAACAGTACCCAACCCTAGTTGATGGGACCAAAAAAATAAATAAAAAAATAAAGTGTAAGTGAATGTAATGTAGCTGTATGTTAATGTAAACAATCTGCAAAGTTGTGAAGCCAAAAGTGCATGATAAATATTTAGCTTTTGTCTCCCAAAATAAGAAATTGACTCTGTACAGCCTAAATGAGTCTATGAGTTCTAATCCCACTTCACAGGGAAATAAATTTGCATAATTCCCACCTATGTTATATATTGGCCAGCCACGAACAGCTTGATCCGTCTACGAACACGTTGTTTTATATATAACTGCTACTCTAATCCCAGAGTTCAATGCAGGATTCACAAAGCGCTTGCTCTTGAAAGATGGATCAGTAACCAGTTTATTTGGACCATCTGGCTTCACTGAATCAACCTGTAAGTATGATAAATAATAGATGTTAATATTTTTTATCGAGCGTGCAAAATACAGAAAGTACAGAAAGTGCTGTACGCGGTCAACCAATCACAACATACAGTCATCTGACCAATCAGAGCAGAGTAGGCTCACGGAAAGCAAAACGGAGTTTAGAAAGACCATCTTTGAACTGCTTCGAACGAATCGTTTGAAAATCACTGGAAAATAAAGTGATATTAAACATATTTTCTATTTAAGTATTTTGAGAAAACTGAAAATTTTGACCTTGCATGCATGCAAATCTATTTTAGGAGAAATAGAAAATGGCATAATAGGGGCAATTTCAGTTTCAATAAATTGAAATGTGGTAAAATGTATTAATCAGTGCTGAAGTTACTGTTGTTAGCAATAGAAAGCATTACCAAGCTAGTCTGTGTAAATGCAACATTTTATTTAAAAACTAATAAATAAATATGCAAGAAGCAGGGGATTTTTGAATTCTGTGGAAATCGACTGAGCCGTTCTTTGCATTTCTGCAGGCGCAGCTTCCATTTGGGCCTACTCATTAGCAACTACACATTCCCAGAATATCACTGCTATTCCTTCAGCACTCCTCCCGCTACAACACTACCATCTCTCTCTCCCTCTCTATTTTTTAAAGGAAAAACAGCAGCATGAATGCATACATATACAGCCTCCTCACGTCACTGTGGAATAATAAAGGGTGACTGCAGGAAGAAAAGCGTGGCCTGCCGCCTCTCTCCTCCGCTTGTTTGTCTTCTTTCCTCTCGGCACAAAAGCCTCTAATCAAATGAATTGGTTTGGGTCAGGGGCTGCTCAGCCAACCCCATCCCGCCGTTGCCTGGAAACGGCAGTGGGCCCGGCTGGCCTCTGCAGTGTTCTATTTGCACACCAAACAGGGCTCGCCGCCGCGGCCGCTCTTATATGAAATGTAAATAGGCTGTTACAGTACCACAGCAAAGAGCGAGCGCGCCACGCCTCGGAGCTCCGTTCATTAAGCTGCTCTCAGCAACACCTGGGAACCATCAAGCCTCCTTCATGGCCCTCGTTATACCCCACACATCTCCATGTTCCTGACGCAACCAGATTATACTGGTGCAAAGATGCAATCTGTCACGTTTGCATGTCATAAGTATTATTGTTAATTCTGTTATTTTCAGTATACATTTGCTAAGGTCAAGCTTAAAGCTGACAGCTTCAAGCTGTTGTGACTCCTCTGTAGACGTGATGAAAGAGACCTGAGCTAATGTGATGTACATGAAAACACACTCATTTCCACGTTGACTCGATGCAACGCGGTTCTTTTCCACTGAGAGACAGCTGCACTAAATACCAGTGGACGTGATGACAGCACCCTACGTTACCGTGGTGCAGAGCTAGGGGGTTGCAGGCCCTTTCATCTCAGCAGGAGGCACCGTTACCAAAGCAGCCCATAATAGTCATACTGTGCAGCAGCGATTGTATGAGGAATGAGGAAGAACTAGACTGAGGCTTCCTGTGGCAACATACTGTGATGGCCCCTGTTTGACCGCAGAGAGAGGATTGCTACAGTAAAGGAGGGGAGAGGAGAGGTCCTATTGATCGATGGACGGAGAAATATTTGTTTGAGCTGAGAGTTCAGGTGCAAAGTCATTTATTCTTGGTGTCTTACCAACCGTGCTGACAGTTTATAGGTTTTGCCAACAAGAAATGGTTTGATTATGCTTATTCGATCACAGCTGTTGACATTAAATAATCCGAATGCGTAGGGCTGGGTGTTGACACATTTCACAATTAGATTTTGATTCACAATCTTGGGATTTCTATTCAAATCCTCTCTTGATTTAATTTGATTCTGTATTTGTTCTTTGGATATATCAAATACATTTCAGTTTTTCTTAAAAAATATATTAAACCATTTACAGAACAGAACGTTCATTACTGTGAAATTTAAAGTTCAAATGAACAACTGATTTGTATGCAAACATATACAGTAAATTGAACACAAAGTAGGTTTTATAATAATAACTTGATCTGGTTTCCTACATTAATTCATTGGTGATATAAAAATTAAAATGGTGGCTGTAGTAACCACAATAATAACCTCTACAAAAAGTAGTACTGAGGTCTTCTTCCGGGGTTCCACCAAAGTAAAAGTCAACATTTATTATAACATTCTCTTGTGCTCAGCAAGGCTTCATATATTTGTACATTAAAAACACATGCCTGATTCAAGAAAGGGATCTTAAAAATGGAGAATATAATTTTACTAATTTATTAATTTTAAGTTAAATTGTGCTTTGTTGGTAGGCTATAATGTCTACTAGAATGTAAAAAAAGAAATTGTTCAGTGTTAAAAAAATATTTTTAGATTGTTGTTTGGTAATAGATTTTTTTTCTTTGAAAACCAAGACAAAACTGTAAAAAGTAAATATACATGGTGTAAAAACACAAAAAGACGTTTTCGCTAATCGGCCTTCGGCCCAGTGTGTAAATTGTCGGCTTCAGCCAAGATTTTTAATTTCGGTGCATCCCTAGTAAAAGGTAAAGTAAAATCTGACCTTGGACCAGTCATAAGGTTCACTTTTTTGATTTATTTATTTTTAATTAACATCATATGAAAGCTGAATAAATAAGCTTTCCATTGATGTATGATTTGGCCGAGATACAACTATTTAAAAATCTGGAAACTAAGGGTGCAAAAAAATCTAAATTATTTAAAAAAATTGCCTTTAAAGTTGTCCAAATGAAGTTCTTAGCAATGTATATTACTAATCAAAAATTAAGTTTTGATATATGTTGGGAAATGTACCAAATGTCTTCATGGAGCATGATCTTTACTTAATATTCTAATGATTTTTGGCATAAAAGAAAAATCTATAATTTTGACCCATACTATGTATTGTTGGCTATTGCTACAAATATACCGTGCTACTTACGACGTTTGTGGTCCAGGGTCACAAATATGTCATAAAGTCAATATTTAGTAAAAGGCTTTTCTCTGAAGTATTTTTGTATCTGACTATTGAGCTATGATCATTGAATGCCTTTTCTGAGATAAATATAACGTTACTTGATGCTGTTATTGTTTGCAAGCTTTTTTACTGATGTTTTTCTATTGTTGAAACACTGATTGACTGATGACATGATACATTTCAGTAAATTGTATTGTATCTTAAAGTGTGCCCAAATGGTATTTGTTTGAGTTTTGTAATAAAATTGACAATTTAAAAGCTGACACTTTGTTTTGTGTCAAAAGTAATAGAGCACAACGTTTATTGTGATTTCTTCGATGAGAGATTGGAGGTATTCCAAATCATGTTAATTTCAACTAAAAACTTCACAGACTAAAATTGACTCTGGTATTTGCTATTTAAGAATGAGTTAGTCTTTCCTGGCAACTCCTGTAGATCTGGCGATACTGCATTTGTGTGAGTTTGTGTCATGCATCAAATCATTTGTCGTTTTTATTTTTTGGTTGTCATTTTGTTTTCCCTCAGAGAACAGTCATGCTTATTCTGTTTTCCTATCCAAATCTGTGTAGTTTGCACATGTGCTTGTGACTGGGGCCATCAGGTCCGGTGGAAGCAGGAGATTAGAGGGAGCTTTGTGTTCCCGGCTGAGCAAAGGCAGGACTGCACCGTCAGCAGGCAGGAGGAAGCTGTCTAAGCACTGGTCGGCTGACCCAGGGTCAGCCTCAGCAAACTGAGAGGCCTACATTCCTCCCAGATTAATCCCATGACCCAGAGCCAGCCATCCACTAACAAGGCCTGTCTATCTGATCATCAGCTAGCGTGAAAAATGCAACCGGTTGAACCTGTATGTGAAGCCTATGAGCACTCTCAATAAAGAGTTGTCGCAATTAGGGTTGGGCGATGTCGACCAATTTGGCATCGTACGATGTCCAATGTGAAACATCGCGATGGACGATGGCATCGTCGGCGGGGGTGAGGGATGGTTGTTGTTAAATAATTAATTCATAACGAATTAATTCATTGTAGCCTATGTTTCCACCAGTGCTTAATTTGAGACGGATTTTTAAAGATCCGGCATTAACAAGTGCATTAGATCGTGACAGTGCGTGCATGCATACGAGACAGAGCAAGCGTGGGTTTATGTAGATGTATTTGGAGGATATGTGTTGGTCCTTAACATATTTACGATCAGTCAGCTTTTTTAAGTTCAAAACAGCTCTCATTGATTGCTTACTGCTTAACCCACTCTCTCCAAACACATTTAATGAGCAGCGGAATGTTTAGAGAGAGTGTAATATCAGAAATAACACCAAATCAAGCGAAATATTATTATGTATTAACATTATAAACACAGCTATAAGTTAGTTACCCTGAATCCAAAACGAATCATCTAAATGTAACGGTATTCTGAACAGAACAGGAATGAAACTAAATATATTAAGGTAAGAAACCAAAACAAAGCGAAACTAAAAATAGCAGGCGTTGGGCTCACGTATACCTCTAATTCGGCACAAATCCAAGTGTTTCCATATTCCCAATGTATTTGAATGATAAACTGTTATTTATAATGTATACTAGGCTTTGTACTGTACGTTCGTATTTCAATGGAAAAAATATATATTGTCTTGTTTTTTTGTTCCAAGCTCTGTTCGTTATGGTAAAACCATGAAAAAGGCATATTTGGTGTAATTTATTTAAACTAATTTAATTAAAATTATTTCGATTTTTTTCTGCTGTTTTTGTATGCCTCGTTTATTAACGTAAACTAGTTGTGTAATTCGTTTGGAGTTCACTGTAATTTGTATTGTGATCACTAACAACGTCCTTGTTAATATTTCCTCATAATAATAATAATAAAATAAGTAAAGATGCGGAAATTGAAAGCATGCATTTCATCTGGCTATATAATGTGATTAAGTGTGCGTTTTTCGCGAGCGGGTTGCTGCTGCGGGGTGGAGGATCGCGATGCCGGCTCAGCATCGTGATGTCTATCGGCCATCGGCGATGGACGATGGCATAGTCTATCGACCCAACCCTTGTCGCAATAGCACAATTTCAGTAGTCGATACCACGTTTCTTAGTAAATTGCGATTTTGCACTTGAAAGCAGCCAGATACTGCAACCACTGATACTTCAGGCTGTTTTTAGTATCAACTTGGTACCGAAGTACCAAATCTCAATTGTCATAATTTATACTATATTATCACTCAGCGATATATTTAAACTTGGATATACAGTTGAAGTCAGAAGTTTACATACACCTTGCAGAATCTGCAAAATGTTAATTTTACGAAAAAAAGAGGGATCATACAAAAAAAAAAATTATTACTAAACTGAATAAGATTTCACATAAAAAGTTTCTTAAAAGATTCTTAATACTGCGTTGTTGCCTGCATGATCCACAGCTGTTTTTTTTTTTTTTTTTTTTTTTTTTTTTTGATAGTTGTTCATAAGTCCCTTGTTTGTCCTGAACAGTTAAACTGCCCACTGTTCTTCAGAAAAATCCTTCAGGTCCCACAAATTCTTTGTTTTTGTATTTTTTTTTTTTTGGCATTTTTGTGTATTTGAACCCTTTGCATTTTGAGATCCATCTTTTCACACTGAGGACAGCTGAGGGACTCATATGCAACTATTTCAGAAGGTTTAAATGCTCACTGATGCTCCAGATGGAAAAACCATGCGTTAAGAACCGGGGGTTGAAAACTTTTTGAATTTGAAGATCAGGCTAAATGTAACTGATTTTGTGAAACATGTAAGTATCTTCTGTAGCTTCTGAAGGGCAAGTACTAAATGGGAAAAAAATGATATTTAGGCAAAATAGAAAAATGTACACATCTTTATCCTGTTCAAAAGTTTACACCCCTGGCTCTTAATGCATTGTTTCCTTCTGAAGCACCAGTGAGCGTTTGAACCTTCTGTAATAGTTGCTTATGAGTCCCTCACTTGTCCTCAGTGTGAAAAGATGTATCTCAAAATCATACATTAGTTGTTGAAAAGGGTTCAAATGCACAAAAATGCTGAACCTGAAAAAAAACCTGAAGGATTCTTCTGAAAAACAGCGGGTAGTTTAGCTGTTCGGGACAAACAAGGGATTCATGAACAACTATAACTAAACAAAACAAAACAAAAAAACCACAGGTAACAGCACAGTATTAAGAATCAAGTGTATGTAAACTTTTGAACATAGTCGCTTTGATTAATTCAACCATTATTTTCTCTTGTGAACTATATGTAAACATCTTTTATGTGAAATATCTTATTCAGATCAGTACTAAATAAAAAATAACATGTTTTTGTTTGATCCCTCTTGTTTTGGTTAAATAATTAAGATTTTGCAGATTCTGCAAGGTGTATGTAAACGTTTGACTTTAACTGTATAGTGCATCCAACTTTAGCCCCATATGTATAATCCACTCTGACATTTAACTGCATTTCACTGAAATAAGGAAACTTAATGGCAATGCTACCATTAGCTTTCCAGATATTTTCAGGTCTAATAAAAGAAATTTCACAGTCGAAACCTAAACATCAAAATGTCATGTGTCATGAAGTCAATATACCATAAGCCTAATCAACATGTAAGAGATGCCGCTTGTTGCTATGCCTGGATAGGACATGATGTCAACTTTTTCCACTCTATACGGTCTTGAAAACGGAGATTCGCTTTAGTGAAAGTTCTTGCACAGCCTGTCAGGGTCCATGAGTATGTGAGACCCCTGCAGGGAATATGTACAAACTTGCACACACTGCTGTTGTGTAGTTGTGCTGCAGAAAACGGATACAGGGAGATGTCAGTAAGCCTGGGCCTTGTGCCGTCTGCTTCAGCTACAGTAGAGTACAGTGCTAAAAGTAGACCTCATATGTGATGAATTACAGCTGGCTGCAGGCAAAAAAAAACAAAAACGCTTTGTCTGACACAAGCACCCACACTGATGGCAGATGCGCAGCAGCTTTTGATTGGGATGGAAAGCAGAGGAAATGAGCCGTGTTTCTGGAATGGATGTTATTGTGTTTCTTCTCTGGGTGCCGTTCTTGAGTTTGTGTGTGTGTGTGTGTGTGTGTGTGTGTGTGCATTTCTTTCCTGCAGTAATGCTTGCAGAACACACAAGTTCAGAAGCAGGGTGCACACAAATGCACATTGCACACCATATTATGTTCTGTGCGTTTATGTACATTTTCTGTATTTGCATTCGGGGCAGACTTCATGGACTTGGTTTTTAGAGATTTAGAGAAACTGTATTGTGGGATCTCACAGCTAACATATAGAAATAGTTCAATGACCTGCAGTTGTTTTGATCCTAAGGCTGATGATACACGCGGCAACTTTTTGAGCAATTTTATCGAGCAACTTTTTTTACGCAAAGTTGCTTGGGCACTTTCCCATTGAGAATGGGTAACACATTTCTATCTGGATAATTTAGATCAGTTGTGGGCCCTGTTTCGCACCTGGCTGACGATTGACGGCACCATTTGCCAAAGTTGCCTGGCAACATTGCTCAAAAAGTTGCCCAGTGTATCATCAGCATAAAGCAAACCTATTTGGGCCTGTATTGTTCTAGAACATGCATCGACCTACTTTAGGGTACAAGCATGTCTGTGTTTGTGTGCCTGTTCCACACATTTGTTTATCCCCATTAGAACCTGACCTTTCGACCACTTTGAGGTGTGGAACTGCTTTGTGGGGTGAGGATGGGGTGTGGGAGACATGCGGGAATAACAGAAGAGCAGTATTACTCTGTCTGCATGCGCATACAGTACGTTAGCCGAAGATATTAATAGCTGTCTTTGAATAGGAGGGCTGGAGAGAGATGGCTGTGGCGCCGGAGTAGTGGTGAGTGCCAGTTTTCCTGGGGAAGAGAAGGCAATGGGCAGCCATGCACGTCACACAAAACTAAAACATGCATTATAGAGGGATGAACTGCCCTCACGTTAAGCCTTGATGTTCGGCGTACACAAACATTTTGTTCAAGGGTGGAGTAGAGATGATCTAAGCATCATTACCTGTATAAATCTTAGTTAATTTGCTCTAGATCTCTGTTGAGGGTGACTAAGTCACTTGTCTAATGCATTTTCACAATATTTGGGTGTGATGCAATGCATTTGCAGTATGATAGCTTGCAGTGCAAAAGGATTTTATATGATGTCACTAGAGATGCAACGATTGATCGGCTAGTGATCGGAATCGGCTGATTTTTTGCATGATCGGCCCAGATCAGTGACCGGCCGGTCAATTTCTCCTCTTGCCGATTTCTAGCCGATCCTTTTATTGCCAGCGGCGCATGCAATTACGTCACAGCCACGCGCGCACTCACAGTCGCGTGTAAACATGTCTTTGGTGTGAGTGAAGATGACACAAAGATCGCAGTTTGTAACATTTCTAAGGCCAAAATACAACGCGAGGGAACAACCACGAACCACGCGCGTTTGGACATGTGGTAGATCGCGCCCCCCGCTCTGCATATTTTGCATGTCTCTCTTAGTTAATACACCTGATTCAGATAACCTGCTCGTTAGAAGTAAGCTCCGTGAATGAACGGTGTTCCGATTGACATGGTCCCTGCGCAGTGTTCAGTGATCCCTACTCCCTGAGCAGGGGATATCCGTTGACGTTTACTACACTTTCATTCATTCACATATTTGCGCTATGCCACCACATACAGCGTCTTCACACACTAATATTTCGAAGCGAGCATATATGTTACATCTGAAGGTAATTTAAGCGTGCGCGACGTGAATTTAATTTGTACTTATTTACAGATGCATTTGTTACACCTCTCTAGTAGGTTTCGTCACCAGTGTGTGAAGACGCTGTATGCGCTGGCGTAGCGCAAATATGTGAATGAATGTTACGAAGTGTAGTACCGCTGGATTAACTGGTGACAAGGCAGAAATGCTTCTCTTTATAAAGAAAAATTTGCTATTAATGCTCAAGTAATAGCATTTAGTACTAGCATTGGTATTTATACCTGTTTGAAGACACAGTGCACTTTTTGTTATTAAAGTTATTGTTGTGAGATGATCCTGTAATTAATGTTTAAAAAAAAAATCCATATAAAATGAATTGAAGAAAAGTAGATTTTTGTATGCCGCCTTTGTTATATTTTATTTCTAATGTTTTTAAGGCTCAGAACACTTTATTTTGTTAAAGTTATTTTAATATGAGAAGATGCTGTAATGTTTATACATTTCTTTTATTATAAAATAAAAAAAAACATTGAGGAAAAGATTTTTGCTAGTATAACTATATACTATGTTAGTTACAGGAACTAATTTTATACCTTTTTCAAAGGCACAAAGCACTTTATTTTGTTGTTAAAGTTATTTTGTTGTAAGAAGATCCTGTAATGTTTACAATTTTATTTGATTATAAAATTTATTTAAAGAAAATATTTCTGTATAGGCCCATGCTTTCATTACCATTCTTAAAAAAAAAAAAAAAAGGGAATCTGCAAAAATGGGAATCGGCAGGTCACACTTACTGAAAAATCGGAATTGGCCAAGAAAATTGCGATCGGTGCATTCTTTAGATGTCACACAATTGCATGTATTTAATAAAGACAGTTTGTCTCCAAAGTCAACCCTCATGCTTTATTTAAATTGCAACAGGGCAGGTTGAGTCTGTGTTTAGAATAAAAAATGTTCCCAAATGAGAAGAAAATATGACTCCTGTCTAGCTTAGATTAAACCGAAGCATTTGTTCTGAATACCATTGTCAAAGCCTTGATGCAAAAACTATCAATATCGGTTGTCTGTCCGGTGAGTTCAAAATACTATACTGAATTGATTTTTTTCATTCTAATCTCTTGCAGCAGCCGTCTCCACCCTGCAGTGCTAATGAATTGTGGTGTACTTGCACGCTCTGCACTCAGACACTTTAGTGTTTTTCTATCTTCATCTTATCATTTTGCCGGTAGCTCTGATCTGTGTGTACGTGACAGTGTCCGAGTTGCTGTTCAGAATCACCACGCAGAGCTTGATTTTTGGATTGTGTGTTGTAAACGAGAGGAAAGATTTGTATTCCAGAAATGTACTGAATTCTGGTATTTTAAGGTGTTGCTTAAATTTGCAAGTACCTGGGGTTTATGGAAATGCTTTCAAAGCCAGACAACATTAAAATCTTGGCTGGTGTTTGTAATTGTTTTCTTGCTTGACTGGATCAAATGCATTCTGGGGTATGGTCCAAATTCTTGAACCGTGTTGCATTTAAAACATATATTGAATGTGTCATTTATCCTTGTGAAAAGACTCAGTCATTTAGGTGTACCTCAAAATGAAAAAAAAAAAAAAAATATATGCAATTTGTTGGCAGTAGGGCTATCAGGAATATGAATTTTTGACTGGTATTTGTGCTGGTAACTGATTTTATAGAAATTCTGAAATGTCAGTTCATGTTAGTTATAGGGCCCTATGATTTCTGCGATGCTAAAAACAGACTTAATTGTGGAATCCAGTCATAAAAATCTAATTTACTGTATAACACGGAATGTCATAGAATTTGACAAGTTTTGGATAAATAGATCAAAATTAGGTCATATTTTCAAGTCAAGTCATATTTTATTAAAATCCCTCACGGGCAATTTAGATGCAGCTAGAATCAGAAACAGACAGACTCATACAATACATAAAAACATAAATATCACATACCCTAATAATTTCTTCAAGAACCATTTAAAAGCCTAATTGCACAAGGGACAACTGAATATTTATATCGATTACTTTTCATCTTTGGCAATCTATATCGAGAACCAGAAGGAAGCATAGAGAACTCTGTAAACAGGAAATTATCATTATTAGCTAGCACAGTTCTAGCCCGACTCAAAATATTTCTATTAAACAATGATGACAAATTTCTTTGCTCTTTACCTATGATCTTTCCACTAAGTGTGACTATTCTATTTAAAGCACTTTTATATTTAACACTGAGATTACCGAACCAACAACTAATAGAAAAGGACAAGACAGACTCGATGTAAGACTTATAGAACATTTCCATTAATGTCTTATCTATGTTAAATGATCTTAGTTTCCTTAAACAATATAGCCGTTGCTGTCCCTTTTTACATAATACCTCAGTATTCACATCAAAGCCCAATTTATTGTCAATAATGGTCCCTAGATATTTATAACTGTCCACACATTCCACCTTCACACCACTAATAAAAGTATCCTGGGAAGAGTGTGCTTTTGTTCTAAAATCGATTATCATATCTTTTGTCTTAGACGCATTCAATTGCAAACAGGCATCATCACACCATTCAAAAAATCATCGACCACTGACTAGAGGTCGACCGATGTATCGGTTTTGCCGATTAATCGGCACCGATAGTTGATTGGCTGAACTATCCGTTATCGGCAAAAATCCATGCCGATAGTTTTTCCGGATTGCTTCTTTGCTGAAGCGGCTCACGCTCCACTCCGCTGTCATAGAGTATGAGAGGTTAAGTCAGACACCAATGTTAAATGTCAGGATTGTTACCATATATTTGCATTGATTTATATCCAGTTGGTCATATTTGTAGCCAGCAAAATTGCAGATTTAAAGACTTGATGTGAGAAAGCAAAATGTGTTCATTCAGCCTACAGAATCCTGCTGTGCCACAGCACGCCATTCACAGTTTTACATTACATATCTGTCCCAAATTGTTGTTAATGTTTATAAAGGCTTGACCCTGCTGGAAGATTGTGCATTTAAGTTATAAATTCGTATTTCTGTAGCTCTAATAAAGTCTGTATGCTTCATATAGAGCTATAATTTATGTTTTAGCCTTTTCTTCAGGCCGCGGAAGCATGGTAGGTTTGCATCTTGTTACGCACTTTATTTCACAATGCAATTTTCCTTGTTCTTACTTGATTTTAATAACTGATCAACAAAAATTTGTATTCAAAATTAAGATAAAAATTATACAAAACGAAATTCGTTTAAAAAGGGATTTTCCACAAATAAAAAGGTGGAAGTGGTCAACAATTGTGTCTGACCCTCTCCAATTCTCCCGGCATATTGCCGTCCAATTCATACCACGTCCTTTATGACATTTACAAATTACACACACTTCTTTCGTAATTAACAGATTAAACTGAAACAAAACACAAACAAATAATATTTAAACATTTATGTAAAACAGATAACACATTTTCTTAAATGGTTACAACAATATAGATCGTACTTTCTCTTTCCGTTTGATCTGTTGTTTAAACTAATCTTTGCCGCTTTTTTGATCATTCTTGAAGTAAACATTTGCCCATTTGGTGATTAAATCAACTGTTTTAGATTTCTGCTTGAACTACACGACGCATCCTGTGTGTGTTAGATACCTGCGAGTTGTCCGCGCAACGCAGCGTTGCATCCAATGCATCGCAACCCTCTCTTCAAGGAGCTTGTGTTTTTCCCCCGCATATGGCACGCGTGAGCGCCTGAAACGCGGCTGGCTTCATTGCACAGAATTTGCACTGTGAGACTCGTGTGCATTGCTTGACAGTGCGTGCTTCCACACGCAGTTTTTTACTTTACATGTGCCTTCATTTCTGCCGTTTGTAATGCAGTATATTAGATGCACAAAACTCGCGCTCTGACAGACTTTCACTTGCAATTTGTGTTTGTTCGTCCTAAAAAGCTCGATTGCAGATGCGGTTAAATGCACTTGCCATTTCGAATACTTTTATACGAAACTGATGTACACACAGTCAGTTATGTTTTCAGAGCAGGGCATCTGATATATCGAAATAGATCTGTGCATTCGTTTGAATGCAGCCTGTTAAAGCAGCCACTGTCAATGATCTCATCAGTAATAATCAAACGAAAGGAAAAAATAACTATTGTCTGTTAACTTTTGGATACTTAAAGAACACTTATTTTAAATAAGTAATTGGTTAAAAGTAGCCTGCTTATAATAAAAAATAAAGTAAATTTTGCTCAAAATAAATTATATAAAATGTATATGAAAATGTAGCCATGTGCAGTAATATTGAAAACTGAGAATGTGATGCATGGTTATATTTAGTTGTTATTGAAAATCGTAATTAAATTGAATCTTAATTTTAATACGGCAGTACTAACATACAGAGATTCCAAATATAAACAAAAAGCATAGAAACTGCAATTTTACATATTGTTAAAATGTAAAGATTCCCACCCCTACTGTTAATATGAAATAACACTTTACAATGAGCCCATTTGTAACATCAACTAAGATTGATGAAAGCTGTAGAATAGAAGTGTTGTTCCTTGTTAGGGTGTTATTTTGTTAACATTAATGAACTATGAAATAACTTTAATGATCAATATATAATTAAAATTAATATTTTTATTAATTTACAAAAGTATGGTTTATTACTTTTTTAAAACTAGCAGAGCAGTATTTTAGTTGCCGTTCAGTATCTATTTTCAAAAACTATCGGTTAATTAATCGGTATCGGCCAGTGTGGTCCAACCTAGCTATCGGTATCGGTAAAAACCAATATCGGTCGACCTCTACCACTGACCCATGACATGTTTCATTATTTTCCAAAAGACTCACAATGACTGTATCATCAGCAAACTTTAAGAAAAACCTATTTTTATGCTTACTGATACAATCATTTGTGTATAAAATGTATAATAAAGGGGACAAAACACAGCCTTGAGGAGTTCCTACAGATGTGATTAAAAGAGTTGAGAAACTATCATTAACTCTCACTTGTTGAACTCTATCAGTTAAGAAGTCAAGAATCCAACCTACCAAATTAAGATCAAGACCAAAATTAGAAATTAACTTATCTGCTAGGATCTGTGGTTGTAATAAATTAAAAGCAGATGAAAAATCTACAAATAAAAGTTTGACATGTGTTTTGCCCTCTAAATGCTTTAATACCAAATTTAGTAAAGTTACTGTTGCATCCTCAACACCTTGTTGTGTTCTATAAGCAAATTGGAGAGGATCTAAAAATTGTTTTGTTTTAGACAACTCCTATTTTACCAGTTTCTCAAAACATTTCATTATTAGGGAAGTGAGAGCTATTGGCCTAAAATCATTAAGTGTTACTGCCTTCGCAGTTTTAGGCACAGGCACCACAGTGGCCTGTGTCAGGACTTTCTGGAGAACCAAAGACCACTGAAAAATATTACAGAACACTGGTGCCAATTGTTCAGCACAAACCTTAATTAAATGCCCACCAAGATTATCTGGCCCAGGAGTTTTTGTCCTCTTGCAACCCTTAAAAACTTCAATTACATCTAATTCGTCAAAAAAAAATATTATAATCACCACCGCAACTCATATTAGAATTCATAGACTCCATTTTAGGACCAGTTTCAGGAGTATCAAAACGTAAATAAAACCTGTTTAATTCCTCGGCCAATTGACTACTGGAGTCATACCCAGGTAGCTGAATTTTCCTAGGCTCACACCCTTTAAATCCTGTTATAGCTGTCATTCCCTTCCAAACTGACCCCAAGTTATTCCTACTCAACTCTTTCTCTAAATTTGTTTTATACTTTAACTTTGCTTTCCTCACTTCAATTTTAATCTCTTTCTGCAGTTTCAATCTTTTACCCAAGTCACCTTCATAAAATGCTCTACATCTTTCATTCATAAGTACTTTTAAGGATTTTGTAAACCATGGCTTGTTGTTTGGGAATATTTTGACAGTCTTACAGGGGATAAGCATATCTTCACAAAACGAAATATAACAACAGACAACAGACTTATATGTGCCTTTGATTGATCCATAGCAAAGGTCAAGAGTCTTGTTTAAATGTGTGGGGCAAGTTACATATTGATAAAAGTTCCTTAAGCACTGCTTCATGGGACATTTATTAAAATCCCCCATAATTAAATTCGGAGCATCTGGGGAAATGCATTGCAGTTTGTGTACAACATTTCCAAGAGTCTCAGCTGCGTTTGCTTCGTTAGCCCTCGGATGAATATAGACCACGGTAACAAAAAGTTGTGGAAACTCCCGAGGAAGATACTGTGGCCGGAGTGATACAGAGAGTAGTTCAATGTCATTAGTACACACACTCTCTCTCACAATAACGGAACTGCACCAATTGTGGTTAATATATAGGCAAACACCACCTCCTTGCTTTTTCCCCGTCACTCCAGGGCAACGAAAAGGTACGAAAAGGAATGCCAAATCCATCAATAATTACAGAATTATCAGGATCGTTGTTGTTTAACCATGACTCAGTAAGAGCCAAAATACAAGCTTTCTTATAATCATGTTGAAAACGTACCATTGCCTGTAGGTCGTCGATTTTATACCTGAGGGACTGAACATTTGCCATGACGATAGACGGGAGAGGAGTACGGTTTAGCCGAGACCTCCTTAGCTTCACACGTACCCCTCCTTTCTTCCCTCTCTTCCGCATTTTTTGAGGGTTACGATCCCGTCTAACATACAATCCGTTGTCGCAAACACCGTTTCCATGCGATGAGCGTAAATCCACAGGATGACGAATATTATAAGGCCGATGCCACTGGAGGAGAAACTCGTATTGAATTCTCACCGGTTGTTTAGCAGGTGATGCTTTCAAACACGCGGGGAGAAGAAACGGCGTCCACAATAAAACAATGGCAAACACATCCATTTGGCTTTAGTTGGTCTCCAACAACAAAGTCCAAAGAACTCCAAGGCAAGCGCAAAAAAAGAAAGAACCTTTAAACAACTTAAACTATTTAAAAGAACAACAAACGACACGGACTGTTTTCTGATTCTGCCGCTGGTCGCCACGTGCGCAGCGCCCCCAGACAAACTTCAATCAAAACACAATATGGACTAGTGTCTGTGGATATAAAGCTGCAAAAATACTATTCAAATGTGAATCCTGCACATGAATAAATGGCGTAGACATGCGGTTTCGTTTACTACACACATAGTGAAGCATGTGTGACGCTCATGGTATTTTCAGCCTCTGCTGCCTAAATATGAGTACATAAACATAAAGTCTAGAACCACACTAAGAGTCATTTTATGAGCATTTTACTGTTTCTTTTAAAGAAAAACTATACAGAATTTATTTACCAGGAAAATGTAAATGCATAACACAGTATTTCTAAAAATAAATAAATGCATAAAATAAGAATTTTTAAAAATAAAATCAATTAATTAGAAATGCTTTTGATTTTTAAAATTCAATGAAACCATTCAAATGGAATCCACATCATTTGGTAAAAAATCAAACTGAATTTGAGAAAAAAAATTAAATGTATTTTATAGGGCCTTAAACTTGAGTTGTGTTAAACTTTTAATAATTTTTCTGTTAAATTGTGCAAGTTTCATGATTTCAATTAGTTAGACATACTTTTTGATATTGTTTTTTTTTTTTAGGAATTTGAGGGGGGGGAAAGGATTTCCTATTTAAAGCTTAATTATTCATTTAAAAATAAAATAATTGTTATTTTTATATTGAAGTCGTATGGATTTTTGAACAATGTTTTAATTTTGTTAGAGGATATTACATAATTGATAAGATTTGTAGTATTTGTACTGTAGTTTAATCACTATCATGTTTTCTATTCAAACCCCTGTATCTCTTTCACATGAAAGCCTTTGAGTTTGTGTGTAATTGGCAATGGTTTTTTAACTTGCCCTTGTTCCAAAATGAATGCTGTCATCACCTCTGTATCATAGCATGTCATTATTTTTCCATGGTAATTTGTAAATCCCGGAAACATTTCTTACACAAATGGGGAGTGAAAATAAAATGCAACCAGATGTCAATATGGTTGTAATCTGAAATGTACTCTGGTCACTGTTATATCAAATAAACATGATCAGTTAATTTTGCAATAATTGTGACAACTCTATTTTGATACATATTTTTTGATGACTGTTTGTGTTTTTACTATTCAGTTCTTACATCCATCTTACAGGATGACTTTTTGTGGATATAGAACATTACCAGATGTCATTTCTTATTTCTTTCAAAGTGCATCAGTGCATAAATGCTATTTGTTTTTAAAGACCTGTTGCTTTAAAGTGTTTTGAAAATGGCCAGTTGAACAATAAATAGACAACTTTGTGTGCTAAGTGAAATGTCTTAAAGGAGAGTGACAGTAAAGTGCTAATGTGTCCTTCCCTCTTTCTCTCTCTCTGTCTCACAGACGGTCGATGACGATGCGATGGAAGCGTGAATGAGGTTTGGCGTGGCAATAGCTGAACGATGCCCAAGGGTGGGGGTTCTAAAACCCCCCAGCTGGAGGACTTCCCATCCAACACCGACATGGTGGAAAAGCAGGGTGGGAAGAAGGTGAGGAAAATTGCTTTTATATCAAATGCACACACACACACATACTGCTGGTATAACCGCCTGAAACCTTTCTTAGCATTTAACCCCTTAGCATTCCTGTCAGACTTAACTCGATGCAAAATGTTCTGCAGGTGGAACATTGGAACACTAAGAGGTTAAGTAACAACCCATTCAGTAGTTTATATCCTCCTATTTTTTTTAGAGCTACATACAGCATTCCACTGTATTGCTGTGGTTATTTCAGCATTTGGACAAAGAATGGGAATCTTTTAGTTGTAGTAAGAGTCAGCCAATAGAGGATCCTAGCTAATCTTTTCTTAAAATGGAAAAGGTGCTTAAAACAGAACACATTGCCCTCTATAACACACCTGGGTAATGTCAACATTAATAGATATTCTTTGGCTTGGTATATTTGGTTTATAAGAATATTTTTGTGCAAATTTACATAGATTGGACAGCTTTTTTTACTGTTAGTGTTACTGCTTTTTACTGTTTACTGATTTTGATCATTTATAACACTGCAGCTTTAATATACCCTGCAATTCAAAAGTTTATGATGAGTTTGTAATGTTTTTTAAAGAATTCTTTTATGCTCGCAAAGCCTGCGTTCACATGATTAAAAATATAGAAGAAAAACTGTAATATTGTGAAATATTATTACAGTTTAAAATAATGGTTTTCTATTTGAATGTGTTTTAAAATATAATTTATTCCTGTGATGCAAAGCTGAATTTGTATCACCCATTACTCCAGTCTTCAGTGTCACATGATCAGAAATCATTCTAATGTGCTGATTTATTTCTTTTATTATCAATGTTATAAACAGTTTTGTTGTTGTTTGTAATTCTTTTTTTCAGGATTCTTTGATAAATAAAAAAAATAAAAAGAACAGCATTTATTCACAATAGAAATATTTTCTAACAATATAAGTCTTTGCCATCACTTTTTATCAATTCAACGCATCCTTGGAGAATAAAAGTATTCATTTCTTTCAAAAAAAAAGAAAAAGAATAAAATTTACTGAGCACAAACTTTTAAATTGTAGTTATGTTACAAAGAATTTATATTTTAACCCTCTGGTGCTCTTCGTTTAGCAGTCACACGTGTGCTCTTCGCGGTCAGAAGTGACCGGACACCTGTAACGCATCCTGTAATTTTTTCAGTAAAACCATTCCAATTCATTTTTGTTTAATAATATTTTTTCTTTTTTCTTTTGCATTTTGAGAGGGTTTTGTGGTAATAATGAATATTTATGCTGTAATTAATATCCATTTTTTGCCATTGAGAATAATAAAAAAATTTATTTTAATTTTTTTTTTTAATGAATGCAGTATTTCAGGTTGAAATAGAGACTCAGCCATTCAACACTAATTTTTGAAGGCAGATTAGCGCCATCTGTTGGTAAAAAACGAGAAAAACATCTGTAATGGCAGGTGTAACTTGATGCCTGTATAGTTCTCTACAAAGCAGCTTGTGAATTGCCTAGTTGTTTTTAGACAATTGATTCAGCATTTTTATTAGGTGGAATAGTTGAACATACATTTAAACAATCTCAAAGACTATTTCTTATCCAGTTTGGGATAGTTTTTTGTTATAAATATGATTTGAAGTGTTAATTTTTTGTATATGCAAGAGAGTGTGTGTCTTTTGCACTCTGGATATGTAATTTTTTTATACATATATTTTTTATTTTATTTTACATCTTCTCAATTTGCTGTGTTTCAGTTCATTTGTGCATGTGTGTGTGGATGTGTGAGAAAGAGACAGAAAAATTCTGTACATTTTTGTATTTTTGTCGATTTCCCATTCATTTCCTGATGTCGGTCATTTTTGACCAAAGAGCACAAGTTTTTTTTTTTTTTTTTGGAATCGTGCCCTCATTTTTTATGTGTGTCCATAAAAGTCACTGAATTTGGTAGCGTTCTCATGAAACTGTGATTTTTTAAAAAAATTCAAAACCGAAAATGTTTTGGTCAAAAGTGACCGAATAGAGGTGAGTATATTAGTGTGTTTGTGTGTGTGTGTGTGTGTGTGTGTGTGTGTGTGTGTGTGTGTGTGTGTGTGTGTGTGTGTGTGTGTGTGTGTGTGTGTGTGTGTGTGTGTGTGTGTGTGTGTGTGTGTGTGTGTGTGTGAATGGGTGTGTTTTAGAGTGTCACCCCTTCACTGCTGTGTACTTTTTTCAGCATTGTGGAGGATTTGTAGATTGTACACACAAAAATTCTCTGAATATTTGTATTTTTGTCAATTTCCCATTCATTTCCAATGGTCGGTCATTTTAGACCGAAGAGCACAAGTTTTTATTTTATTATTAGTTTTTTTTAATCGTGCCCTAATTTTTTATGTGTGTTCACATTCCAAATGCCATAAAAGTCAATGAATTTGGTACTGTTCTGATGAAGCTGTGATTTTTTGAAAAATTCTAAACCGAAAATGTTTTGGTCAAAAGTGACCGAATAGAGGTGTGTATATTAATGTGTGTGTGTGTGTGTGTGTGCGTGTGTGTGTGAATGGGTGTGTTTATGAATGGGTGTGTTTTAGAGTGTCACCCCTTCACTGCTGTGTACTTTTTTTCAGCATTGTGGAGGATTTGTAGATTGTACACACAAAAATTCTCTGAATATTTGTATTTTTGTCGATTTCCCATTCATTTCCTATGGTCGGTCATTTTAGACCGAAGAGCACAAGTGTGACTATTTTTTTTACGACCACTTAGCCTGCTTGAATCATGCCCTCAATTTTTTTTTGTGTTGACATTCCAAATGGCATAAAAGTCACCTAGTTTCATGTCATTCCGATTAAGCAGTGATTTTTAAAAATTCAAAACAGAAATTTTTTCGGTCAGAAGTGACCGAAGAGCACCAGAGGGTTAAATAAATGCTGTTCTTTTTAACTTTTTATTAAAGAATCCTGAAAAAATATCACAGGTTCCAACAAAATATGAAGCAGCACAACCGTTTTGATGATAAATCAGCATATTACAATGATTTCTGAAGGGTTATTACATGACACTGAAGACTGTAGTAATGATGCTGAAAATATAAAAAAATATTCACATAGAAAGCTGTTTACATTTGAAATAACATTTTACAATATTAATGTTTTTTTCTGGATTTTTGATCAAATAAATGCAGCCTTGATAATCATAAGAAACGTCTTAAACATAAAATCTTAGTGATCCCAAGTACACCACCTTATATCCTAAGATCGCGAAACTGTGAGAATATGGCAATTCTTAGTTAAGAGACTTAACCATCTTGAGAATGTTCGACGTGATGATTAATGAGATTCATTGGCGTCCATCCCAGGATTCGCAAATGCAGGCAAAACAACAAAAGCAAAACCAACGCTCAATACCGAGTCGTAAAAGATTGTATTCTACTCTATTAGGAATGAAAACACTGTAGAAATTCTGTCTGGGATTGTATGAAAGCAATATATAACTGAAGAGGCATTCAATGCCATAAGTGTTTTTGAATCTGAGGGTCAGTGTTTTGGTGCAAGACGAGCCAGAGTTAGTGAAGAGTTTATGGCCCAGATGGTGTGTGTATGTACATCATTCTGTGTAGTATTGCATCAGACTCTGCGAGGGGGAGGGAGCGAGCGCGTGAGCGAACGAGGAAGAGTGAAAACATTGCTAGGAGACCAGCAAGTAAACAGGGCTGCTCACACAGATGGTTTTAGAGAAAGGCAGTGAAAGTTATTTATTTATTTTTTTTTTTAATACTTGATTTAGCTTTGGTTTCTGTACATGCTGTAAGAAATACAGCTATTATATCTCTCTCTCCCTCTCTCTCTCTCTCTCTCTCTCTCTCTCTCTCTCTCTCTCTCGCTGTCTCTGGCTCACTGTGTTTTCGTATCGAGCTCAGTTCTTACGGGCACATTGTCTTTGTGTTTGTGTGTGTGTGTGCGTGCGAGTGTGTTTGCACGTGGATGACATCATAGTCTCATGACAGAGGGGGATGTGGGCTGGACGGAGAGGCTCTCACAGTACAAACAGCTCTGCACTGCATTCAGCTTTAGCTTTATCACGGCACTGAAAGCTCTTTAATTAGCCTTCATTAGCACTGCCAGTAGCAGACATATCCACAGCTGCTCTAGTTCCACTTCCTCTCTCAACAGTCAGCCTTTTGCTTATACATTCATGGAGTTATATTATTTATACAACCATGTATGTTTTTTAATTTTTTTATGAGATCTGGTTAAAATCTCAATTTCTTTTCCATTGCGGAATTTAATATATTTTTCTGTAGATGTTGTCTCACTTTCCACATGGAAAATGTGGGAAAAGATTCCATTAAGTTGTACAGTAATGAGAGCACAGGCAGTATGAAACTATGCTGTATGTGTTGAAACTGTTAAGTATGGCTGATGTGTGTTTCTAGTTGGAAGGATTTTTTGCAAGATGGGTTGTATTTGAGATCTGAATATTGAATGTCTTTAATGATGGGCTTTTTGGCAGGACTGGGTGTGCGCAGCTTTGAAGAGGCTTGTTGAGGTGGGGGTTTCTGATGGGTTCCAGTCGTTGATGTGAAGGGTTTGGAACAGTTTCAGACCCCCTCCTCTCAAACGTCTTGCATAAAGTATCTACTGTCTTGCTTAAGTCACTTTTTAAATCTTTCATTGAATATTCTCTTGTACTAGCACTTAAATTGTGTATTCCTGTTTTAGATGGTAATTAAATGTGCAGGAAAGAATAGTATGTCCATAAATGTAGAATTATCTGTATATTCAAATTGTCAAAAATGGTGAATGCTCAACTTTGAAACACAGAAATGTCTCAGAATGAACAATGTGGATGAAAATGCCTTTTAAATATGTGACCCTAGACCAAAAACCAGTCATAAGGGTCAATTTTTTAAAACTGAGATTTATACATTATCTCAAAGTTGAATAAATAAGCTTTCCATTGATGTATGGTTTGGCTGAGATACAACTATTTGAAAATCTGGAACCTGAGGGTGCAAAAAAATCTAAATATGGACAAAATCGCCTTTAAAGTTGTCCAAATGAAATCTTTAGCAATGCATATTACTAAGCAAAAATTAAGTTTGGATATATTTGCGGTAGGAACTGTAAAAAAATATCTTCATGGAACATGATCTTTGCTTAATATCCGAATGATTTTTGCCATAAAAGAAAAATAAAGATAATTTTGACCCATACAATGTATTGTTGGCTATTCCTACAAATTTACCCATGCTACTTAAGATTTTGTGGTCCAGGGTCATATATACAGGTTACTTGGCAGTTTCCCTAAAAATGTTGCAAAACAGGATCTCAACGGGACGTTTTTTTTGTTTGTTTGTTTTTTTCTTCTCCAAGAATGTTTATAGTATGTTTAACCCAAAAATTCTGATGTTAGAAGGGAGCAGGTCCATAGTCCTATATATCCACTAAAGAGGTACCAATAATGTATAAAGCTTTTGTAGTTGTATCTTCTACATTTATTCTTTGTGACAGCAAAATTTGTCCCAGAGCTGAATCATTTGAGATACTGTTTTATGCTGTTTCCTACTAAACTTACACTATTCCCCATGTTCCCCTAGGATAAAGACAAAGGCTCGTCAAACAAGACTCCTAAATTGGACCACAGCGATGGTGTCAAAGAGATGAAAGAGAAAGCTCCTAAGAGGAAGCTGCCCTTCACCGTCGGAGCCAATGGAGATCAGAAAGATTCTGACTCGGGTAAGGGGGGCGGAGCCGGCTCGTAGCACAGAACTCTGGGTAACAGGAAGTGTGTGAGTGTTTGTGTGTGGGCTACTGTTGTTGTTTTTCTTCAGTAATGCATGCTGGAATGACAGAAGTGCTGATGGAGAAACCATTAGTCGTGTAATTGGAAATTTTGTTGGATGTGACATGCTGAGAAGGGTGAGATATCATACTCTGTTTTATTTTTAAGGATCTTTTGATGTAGTTCAGCCTGGGTCATTATAATTTTTGTTCAAGTGTTTCTTTTGATCCTCACTGAATGTGGGAGTTTACGGCAAGCTTTACATTTATGTTGCAAATTGGCTATTTTTTCCAGTTGTTGTTGTGTTTTTTTAGCTTGTGTAGAAAGACAGTGGTTTAAATGTATTTTGAGTAGTGTGGTTTGTTTTATGGCTGTTATTTCGGCATGTTTTTGCAGTCGAGGCGCAGCCTCTCTGTAACCTTTTAGCAAGCCGTTGGCAGAACCCCCATCTCTTTTGAGACGTGGCTGTAAGGCGTGAAATCTTGCCCATTTTCTCTCTCATCAGACAATGCCTGAAGTGCTCATTGTAATGCTAATAGGGGGGTGTGGTCATGTCCGTTCTTTGATTGGCCTGTCTCGGTGTTGGTCTCTCTTTCTCTGTCCATTTCCAACACTTATTTTGCTCTAAACAGTGGCGTATTGCTTTTTGCATTTGTTTTATCTATTTATAACAAATCCATTGAATGTTTCTTCAGTTTTTAAAAGCAGTTTTTTGTTTTTTTTTGTTTTTTACCAGAGATTCAAATACTCTCTTTTCAGTCTCTATGAAGGTAGCTCGGATTTTTTTTTTGTTGCATGTTTTTATGCTGCATCATTGTCTGTTCCTACTGGACTCAGTCCAACTCTTGGCTGTGCTCCACCTCATGCACCCTTACTGGGACTTTTTGATGTAGTTGAGTTGCTCTCTCCATGGTCTCTTCCCCCAGTTGGAGGGTTTCCAGTACAGGACTAGTTAGATCTTTGTTCCGTTACCGCAATGAGCTCACACAAATACCCTTTCGGCTGCTGCTGAAAGTTGGACGTGCATTTAACGTTTTACTGCAATGGAAGCTTTTTAATTATTAAGCATTAGCAGTTGCTACGAAAGCCATTATTAACTCAGTCTTTGCCAGAATGAAATGGAAAGGAAGATGTTAGGACTGGGCGATATAGCTAAAGAATGTATCTCTTTATATTTTTCTTAATTTTGATAATAGTTGATGTATGTGTTAATATTTTCTCAAATTTGAAAAGGTGTGGGGTCATGAAAACAAGCATGATCTGGCTAATTGCTACAAAGTACATACAGTCAAACCAAAATTTATTCAGACACCTTCAATATTTCTCACAATATCACTGTCATTAAGAAAATTGTAATAAAATAGCAATAACTCAGAACAAATTCATCTTGATAATGTCAGATAACTTTGATAGAAAGGTATGTAATGGATTACAATCAACCAAGTCTAACAACTGTTAGTATGACAATATTTACACAATTATCAGTACTTTGTTGACCAATTACCAAGAGGTACTTAATTTTGTTTAGTCTGTGGTGTAAAAAGGTCGCATTAGCAATTAAAAAAAACACTTAAGCAAAACATGGTCAGGTCAAAGTGTCTGAATAATTTTTGGTCCCAAATTTCAGTTTTACTGGTATGAAGATTTTTGGGGTAAAATGTCACCGTTTACTTTATTTTACTATCCTCACTTACATAAATTAACTATGGTGTCCTGCACCCACTAGTAAAAAAAAATGTATCTGATGGCTTAATTTTTGGTTTGACTGTACCAGCTACAAAATCAAAAATACAGACATGGTGACAGCTTACTGCTTTTTACTAAATGAACTCAGAGTGCTCACTTTATAACTGCACTCTCACGAAAACACCCTTTATAGTGTTGAAGTTGTCTACACTCCACGATCAATATCTTATTTTCATCATGTAAATCAGTGGATGTGCCACTGACTAAAGAAAACACCTCTGATTTTGTATGTTCATTGGGTTGGCGCTGATTGGCTACAGTGCTCAACACTGTTGAACGTGTTGTAAATAGAAACCTTTGATGCTCTTCACAGAGCATTTGCACATATGCACGGACATTTGAATGCAGCATCTATCAGCTGTTATAATCAAGTGAAACTGAGATTACTTAAACTTCTTTTGCACATTATTTCATAATTTTATATCGTCACCAATATCTGTAATTAATGTATCGCCTAGCCCTAGCTCATGGTGCAGATGGAGACAGTGTTAGTTATTAGGCTGCAATAAGCTGGAGTTGGTTCCCCCCCAAAAAAACAAACCTAAGAATAGCATGAGTACAGCAGAGATGATGTTAAATTTGAATGCTCTGGTATTAAAATTTTGGATATTACTGATAAGCTACTAATTGTTTTATGACTGATAACTGATGTGATTATAAATCTGTACTGTTTTGGTTGGTTTTAATTTGCATTAATTAATTCATTTTAACTGCTTTAAATTTAACGGCTGGCATATAAAGATATTCTGTTTGAATTTGGGAAAAGCTAAGGTCTCAGTATAGTTTATTGCAAAATTGTTGACAAAAACATGTGGCTAAAAATAGCTAACATTTATATTCCTGGCAGAGCAAGAAAAAAGTTAAAGCCTTTTTTCAAGATCATCAGTATATTGTGTACAACTGTGTATCAAAGCTGAAGCCGGGGTAAAATTGAGCCATCTTCACTGTGTCACGGAGGGTGTTTCCTGTCCTCCATTTTCTGGAAGATTCCATTTGAAATACATAATTTATTTAGCTGATATTTTTACATCTCCCTCTCTGCATCTTTCTCATGGGCTCTCGGTGCGTTTTGCATTCGGGGAGACTGCAGAGATCGTCTGTGCCACTTAGCTCTAGTGCAGGAGCAACCCACAAGGCCCAAGAGCACTCAGGATACTTCCTCCGTTCCTTCTCTCCATCTCGCTGTCTTCCTGCCTCCATCTTCTGTGTTTGCTCATTACCTCTGCTGCGCTTTCTCAGGCCGCAGACATCTTTGCTGCATTATGTATTAGAGGCAGAACTTGGCATGGAAATAGAATGCAGTGCCACCGCTCTGAAGAGTCTTCGCTAGTGGCGACACATTTAGCGTGCAAATAACAATGCATTTCCAGAGGATATTACAGAGACCGAATAGCTTATGAGGTGCTTTTTTGGGATACGCACTGCACGAACTGAGCACTTCGGGCACACGGGCTATAGCAGACGGTGGACGTGAGCTGTGGAGGGAGAATTTTGTGGATAAGGGTGAAGGGAGTGGGTCGGCTGATAAGAGCAGTAATATTTGCTGCTCCGCTGCTGCCCACGCCTTGCTAACGCTGGCAGGCATGTGCACTGGTACACTTGCACACGCAATTGGTCTCTGGCTAACATGCGCGCACACTCGCATTTAGAACGTGTCTGCTTCCTGTAGGCAGAGAGAAGAGATTCGCTGCTGTCTAACAGATCGGACCGGTGATGTTTTTTGGCCTTCGTACGACCAAGCCATGGAGCATTACTCATTCCTGGAGGGAGGAATGTTTTTGTAGTATTTCATTTTCTGTCATGCAGCGTTCTTATGAATTATTCACTATTGTGATTTCACCGTATATATCAGATCTGGTGGTGCCTGAATTGTGTCGGCGTCGGTTTTATTACCGCGTCTCCCACTGGTGCTGCTGCCCTTGCGTTCTGAAGAGGTGAAGTGTGGCCTGCGTTCACACTGCCTCTGACACATTACCATTCTACATTTTCTCAGAGAAGAAACCTCAAGTCTCCGTGGATGACTTCCTTCATCATTGTGGCTGACAAAACCAATCCCCTCACTCTTTTTTAACCCCTCCCCCACACTGTCCTTTCATCTGCTGTGCATAAAGTATTGACACAACATCCTGCGGGCACTTCCTGTCTCTTCTGCCTTCATTTCCTGTTTTCTCTGGGCAGCTCGCAGAGTTTCTGCCTTACGGTTTTGGTGATTGACTGGGGATCCATGTGTAATGTTGGATTCTTATAAGTGGCATTTCTATAGTTAAAGTTCAAAACTTACTAACTATAAGTCTTGCACTACAGTGCATAACTCGTCTCTCAACATACATGCTCCAGAGATGATGTACAGAAATGATTAAAGAGCACTACTTTTACTTTCACTTCTAAGCAGTTTGATTTTGTCTGTGGCTTCTTGACTTGAAACCACCTAGAACACCTTAGCTACAACATACACTTGTATGTTTACCATTGGAAATTTCCCCGTCTGTTAGGCTGTTGTCCCTGTAACCCTCAGTCCCTGACCTAGATTCCCTTTCAGCCATCAGTCTCAGAGGACATGCAGTAAACAGCTCACTCACATCATACCAAGAAATACTACACTAGTCAAACTGAGAGACTGATCAGTTAAAACCACTGGTGTTTTACATGTGACCCTGGACCACAAAACCAGTCGCAAGTAGCACAGGTGTATTTGTAGCAATGGCCAACAATACATTGTATGGGTCAAAATTAACTATTTTTCTTTTATGCCAAAAATCATTAGGATATTAAGTAAAGATCATGTTTCATGGAGATATTTTGTAAATTTCCTATGGTAAATATATCAAAACTTATTTTTTGATTAGCAATATGCATTACTAAGAACTTAATTTTGACTTTTCCGGTATTTCATTATTTCACCATTATTTATTTATTTATTTATTTTTTTTGCACACTCAGATTCGAGATTTCAAGTAGTTGTCTCTCGGCCAAATATTGTCTGAACCTAACAAACCATACATAAATAAAAAGCTTATTAATTTAGCAAAAAATTACACTTATGACTGGTTTTGTGATCAGAGATCACATATTTTGAGCTGGTCAGATGAAATCATTCTGAACATTTCCTTGGTACATTACTGAAGACTCTTTGGGTGGTGTTTTTTTTTCTTCTTCAGTCATTCAGTTTTGCTCTATTAGCTGATTAAAGACTTTACAAACCTCACACCTAACCAGCTCTTCTTGTTTGGGTTGTTTGCAAAAAAAAGAAAAAACTAGTTATGCCACTTCCAATACAGGAAGAAGCCAACTATAAGGTGGTTTTCAGCAATGATGTAAGTCGGTTAAAGCAACATTTAATTTGAGAAATGTTTTATGTTGGTGATTTGTGCTTCTAGTGTGAAACTGGTCTGTTAAACTGGACTGTGTTTTATGTTAATGCAGAAGATTATCAATGGTCCCTCTCGACAGATAACCACTGTTTTTAAATACTAACTAATCATTTGGAGGAACAGGCTCCCGTAACCTGCTTTCTGAATGGCCCTTTTTTTCTTTAAATTGCATTTTGACAAGTGCTAAACTTGCAACAAAAATTCATCGCTCTCAAAGACAGATGTCACAGTTGTTGAGTAAACTAGCTTTTTTGGTTAAAATATTTTTTGCAGTGTAGATTTGGTGACATGATTTCATAGTGTTTATTTAGTGGGTTTGGTTCTGTGATTTTTATTTTTTTAAATGTTTTTTGTAATTTTTTTTTTTTTTTTTTTTTTTAAGATTTATACGCTATCTGAAAGCTGAATAAATTAGCTTTCTATTGCTGTGTGGTTTGTTATTTGGCCCGAGATACAACTATTTAAAACCCTAGAATCTGAGGGTGCAAAAAAATTTCAAAATATTGAGAAAATCACCTTTAAAGTTGTCCAAAAGTTATTAGCGATGCAAATAATTACTTATCAAAAATTACCTTTTGATATATTAACGGCAAAAAATTACAAAATATCTTGAAAAAATATCTTTACTTGATAACATAATGATTTTTTTGGCATAAAACAAAAAAATCAATAATTTTGACCCATACAATGTATTTTTGGCTATTTGCTACAAATATACCAATTTTTTTTAGCTATTTAAGACTTGGTTTTGTGGGCCAGGGTCGCATATGGCATAAGCCATATGACAGTTTATACTGTGTGATAGTATTAATATCAAGTAGAGACTGTTATTATGTTTGAACTTCAATATATCTGCAGTATATTAAGCACTGATACAAGACTTGTAATACATTTTTTTTCTTGTTACTTGATTAAAAAATTAGTACTGCATATAATATGTGACCCTGGACCACAAAAACCATAAGTAGCATTGTATGTATTGCATTGCATTGTATTGGCATTCTATGCCAAAAATCATCAGGATATTAAGTAAAGATGAAGATATTTTGTAAATTTCCTACTGTAAATATATCAAAGCTTTTCATTAGTAATATGCATTGCTAAGAACTTCATTTGGTCCATTTTAAAGGCGATTTTTTTTGCACCCTCAGATTTTAGATTTTTAAATAATTGTATCTCAGCCAAATATTGTCCTATCCTAACAAACCATACTGCTCAAAAATTCACAAATTCAACAAATGACCCTTATGACTGGTTTTGTGATCCAGGGTCACAAAATAAAACATTCTGCAGACACAAATTCAACATACTTAAAGCACAACAAATTGAGACATAGCGTAATCCACCAGAATTCTTCTGTAATGCTGTACCGGTGTCATTACCTCAGTTGCGTCTATTTTAGTAGACTAAAAGTGCAAACACTGCGTTTGTTACCTTCATCTGCATGTTATAAACATGTTTAGACTGCTTCTGCTGTTCATTCTCTTCAAGGTTTGAATCACAGGAATGTGACTAAATGGCAAGTACGTATGCATGTTTAAGAGGTTGGGGTACATTACGCGTAAGTGTTTACAGGTGTTAGCAAATATTCATCAGCCCAAAACTGTGAAAAATAATTCCTGGAAAGATCTTTGTTGCTGGAAGCATTTGTGTCTGGCTTTGTCTTTCTATAAATTATGCTTGTGGCCTTGAGCAAATCACTACGTTGGGAACAACAAGCTGGCTTGTAGATATTCCATAGATTAGACAAGAGCAAAAATCTAGATGACAGGATTGTTGTACCTCATTGGGTTTTTATTGGTGTTAATGGCACAGGAATGCCTGTGTGACATTTGGGCATGTTTGTACAGTTTGAGGCTTGGGGGTCATACAGTGGAAACTGGCAAACACAAAGATGGCTCTCCCACTGTAAGTCGATAGCACGGGCGAGACGGCTATAAAGAACTGAACGGCCGCATTGTAAGGCAGATATGTTGACACTGACATACTGAGAATAATTGATGGGTGTTTCTGTGAAGAGCAGCTGCTTTTGTCCAAACGCAGCGGTGACCTTGCCTCAGCCACATTGAAATGTGAACACCGGCCATTTTGTAATCGGTGACAGGCTGCCAAGTCATAGCCTTAAAGAAACACACACATACACACATGCTAGAATGGCAACAGAGGACCCCTCCCTCCCCATGAGGCTTTTGGGTAATCTCACACCATGGCTGCTGCCACCAGCAGGCTTTCACATGGGCCAGGCGGCTGGGAATTCACCCAAGGTTTCACTTGACCTTCAGGCTACTAAGGATGGCATACATGGGAATGCATATTAAATTAGATAGACTATGAAGGTCACAAAACTGAGGATATTATGTCTGTTCACAAGTGTGCATGAGGCTGGTTTGTGGTTTAATATCCCCTGTTTTCCCCTCCACAGAAAAACAAGGTCCAGAGCGGAAGCGCATTAAAAAAGAGCCCACTAACACCAGGAAGTCAGGCCTGCCATTTGGGATGGGCATGCCAGGGATCCGGGCCGGGTATCCCCTCTCAGAGCGGCAGCAGGTGGCTCTTCTCATGCAGATGACGGCGGAGGAGTCCGTAAACAGTCCAGGTGCGTGTTTGTCATGAGCGCCACGTCTCGGGGTCTGCGAGCAGGAGGGGGCCCAGTGGCTTCAGTAGCTTCCACTGTCCCTGCTGCACTTTCACGCTGTTCTTCATTTAAACACACACCACAGCACTTAATTAGAATTCAATTAAACAAGATAACCCTCATCAATTTCCATTACTTCAGTGAAATGAACCTCTGCAATCTTAATCCACTGTTGTTCATCAGCCCTCCAGGACTGTTGATAGAGCAACAAGGGACTCGGTTGTACTGTTTCAATATGAATTGTTCACATTCAGATTTGATTGAATTGGCTCGGGTGGTTTTGCATTTTAATGTTGGAGCTTGAGGAAAAGTTAAAACCTTGGATTGCATTTCATTTTTCAAATGTCTATTGATAGTTTTTTTTTTTTTTTTTTTTTTTTTTTAAGATAGACTAATTTTTATTTCATAAATTGTATTTCTAATCTCAAGTATGCATGTCTTTATTAGTTAAATTAAATTTAGCTCTTTCACTTAAAATAGTTTGTCAGATTTATTTTTTCAAAACAAAAGACTACAGGGTGGGCCATTTATATGGATACATCACACATCAAACTTATTGGGAATTTCACAAGAAAAACAATGGTGTGCTTGGTTTTAACGTAACTTTATTCTTTCATGAGTTATTTACAAGTTTCTGACCACTTATAATGTGCCACAAACAGGACGTTAATATCACCAACCATTCCCATTTTATTAAGGTGTATCCATATAAATGGCCCACCCTGTACAGGAAACACCCCTAACCCCACCTCTGCGGAGCACTTTTGCAAGCGAGCTATTGTTGTGCACACTATTTAGGTTGTTCTGAATGTGTCTGAAAATAGAAAGTGTAGCTATAAGTTAGCTCTGTCATCCCTGTGGTCATTAATAAATTGCTTTGTTAACGAACTGAATAGTTTGTTGATTCAGTGTTGCTGTATTTTTGTTATTGACAATATCATTCAAATCTAAGATGTAGAATTCTGTTAAAACTGTGTAATTTAGTCAAAAGATGTAATGCAGGCAGAAGGTGTCGTTTGCCATGTTTGTTGTGTAAGACTGCCACCTTGAGGTCAGAGCAAACAGTGCTCGGTCAGTAGCTCATACTTTGTAAGTCAGTAGTTCTCAACGTTTTTGACTCCAAGGCCTTCCGTTGTTGAAGGCAATATTTGAATCCCCTATCCTGTGTTGGTTAATATGTTTTCTTTTACACTTTAGCTTTGATAATTACAAAGCTAGGAACTAAAGAACATGTTTTTTAGAAAAAATATTTTTTAGTAAGTTGACTTGACCTTTTTGTAGCTGTACTTTTTTTAACTTACAGTAAGCATAATTATATTTATTACAGAAATTACCAAGAAATTACCATGCCATCATGTGACTCCCTTGGAAGTATGCAGAGACCCTGTAGAGTGCCCCAGCCCCCTGAATGAGAACCACTTCTAAAAGTATTCGCTGTTAATTCTGATACTTTTGTTTAGACACAACACCAAAGCACCAGTCGCAGTCAAGTCTGGGTCAGAAGGGAACACCAAACTCTGCCTCAAAAACCAAAGACAAAGTTAACAAGCGGAATGAGAGGGGTGAGACGCGGCTGCACAGGGCAGCCATACGTGGGGAGGCACGCCGGATAAAGGAGCTCATCAACGAGGGGGCTGACGTGAATGTAAAAGACTTTGCAGGTAATGGCTGCTGTTAGAAATCACCTGACGTCCACCTTAGTATTATAACATGCTGATGGAATTGAATGGCATATTATGTGATTACTATATCAAGCTGGTTAAATTTCATGAGTTCCCTCATGAAATTCTTTCAAAAACATAGATGAGCAGACATTGAATAGCGGCATGCTCTTTATTTTAGGCTGGACCGCACTGCATGAGGCGTGTAACAGAGGGTATTACGATGTGGCCAAGCAGCTGCTGGCAGCCGGGGCTGAGGTTAACACCAAGGGCCTAGATGACGACACGCCTCTACATGATGCGTCTAACAATGGCCATCTCAAAGTAAGTACCTCAGAACAGATATTCTGTGTTAAGGTTTATTTTGAGGTTTTAAAGTTGATATTGACAACCATTATCTGGTTTTATAGGTTGTGAAGCTGCTGTTACGATATGGAGGGGATCCTTGTCAAAGCAACAGAAGAGGAGAGACTCCGTTAAAAGTGGCAAATTCGCAAACAATGCTTAATCTGTTGCAGGGAAAAGGCACTTACACCTCCAGTGAGGAGAGTTCTTCAGGTGTGTTATCATGCAGTTCTTGTGTAAATAATTCCAGAAAGTGTCTAATAGGAAATGTGTACCATATGTGGATGTTGATAAGAATTCTTGTGTATCAGCAGATTCTTCTGAAGAGGAAGATGCCCCATCGTTTGCCCCATCCAGCTCTGTTGATGGCAATAATACAGACTCAGAGTTTGAGAAGGGCTTAAAGTTAAAAGGGAAGGGCATGGACCCACCCAAATCCACCACCACTCCTGTCAAGGACGAGTACGAGTTTGACGAGGACGACGAGGAGGAGCGTGTCCCACCTGTGGATGACAAGCATCTGCTCAAGAAAGAGTTCCGCAAGGAACCCATCAGCAAGACAAACAACTTTATCTCCATACCCAAGATGGAGGTTAAAACCTATTCCAAAAGCAACTCGCTAACACCAAAGAAGGCTGTGCGCAGGATCCTGTCGGACAGCAACAGCTCGGACGAGGACGACAGGACGTTGTGTTTCACACCAACGACCACACCAAGGCAAACTGCACCTCAGACCAATGTCAAGAGCCGGGACTCGACGTCGCTGAGCTTCAAGCAGCAAAAAGACAAAAGTAAAGTCAAGAAGAAGAGGAAGGATAAGACAAAAAATAATGTTAGTAAGGAGGTGCGCTTTGGTAAAGTGAACGACAAGTTTTGCACCTCAGATTCTGAGATTGGGGACCTGGAGAGCGAGGATGATAAAGGATCCATGCAGAGTGCAAACTGTGTAAAGGACTCTTCTACATTGAGCCTCAAAGACCCCTCTGTTTTTAGTTCTCTGTCAGTCTCGAATTCATCCTCCACGCATGGGAGTCTAAGCTCTCAGAAACACACACAGTCTCTTGCAGAGCAGCACCCAAAGCAGTGGAGGACAGATGGCTGGAAGACTGTGTCCTCTCCAACGTGGTCTGATGTCAGCTCCCTCTCGGACTCGGTCAGAACAAGGCTTTCCAGCGAGTCGGACTACTCTTCAGCTGACTCCAGCATCGAGTCTGTGAAACAGGTGAAAAAGAAAGTGCAAGACAACAGAAAGAAAAATAACACGCACACCAATGCGGTTGACAAAAAGAACTCTGAGTTTTACAAGAACTCGAACACGGATGGGGCCATTTCTAAAACAGACAAAGATGGAAAAGTGTTAAAGAAACACAAAGTGAAACACAAAAAATATAAGGAAAAGGATAAGGCTCCAAGTGTTGTGTTGAGTCAAGACATGAACGAAAAGTTTGTCAAGAGCTTTTCTTTTGACTTTGACGATACACGGCAGAAGTCGCTCATCGTCGAGACAGAGTCACCTTCTGAAAATAGGGTCAAACTTTCCAAACATGAGAAAGATCATTTTAAGAAGGAGGACAGACTCTCTAAGGGTAAATCCGAAGACAAGGACTGGCCAGGTAAAGAAACTCAAAGGGTGATCAAGGAAGAGAGGTCAAAGAAAACAAAGGAGTCCAACAAGGAAAAGGTGAGCAAAGAGGAGAGGGACAAACCTTTGAAGGCTGACAAGGAGAGAGGTATCAAAGACAAGGCCAAAGAGGAGAAGCAGAAAGCCCATAAAGATGATAAAAAGAAAAAGTCTAAAGATAAGTCTCTTAAAATTGACAAAAAGAATGAGCAAAAAGAAGACAAACATTTTAAATCTGAGAAAAGCATAAAAGAAGAAAAGTCTAAGAGGGATAAAAACATCAAGGAAGAGCCTGATTATGAAGACTATGACTTAAAAAATCACCTACTAGAGGACACCAAGATGAGCGCGTCAGATGACCCCCATGATCGGTGGCAGTCAGACATGTCTTCTGACAGTTCGCTTTATGGAGACGATAGCTGGGACGCTCCTGTAAAAGAATACAAAGCAAATAATGCGGTCAAGTTAATTGTAGAAACGGTGAAGGAGGAAAGCAGGGACAGAAAAAAGGAAAATAAGGTCAAAGATAAAAAGCCAGATCATGGAGAAAAACGTCCTGAAAAGGAAACCGCATCAAAGAAGAAAGACAAGGAATCCTCTGAAAAGAATGCTGAAAAGAAAAAAGACTGGTCAGACAAGCAAAAGCTTAATTCTGGTCAGTCACTGGAAAAGGAGAAGAAACGAAAAGAATCAGCAGAGGGTGTCAAAGAGAAGAAAGAGAAGGATTCTGTGGATGGCAGCAGAGACAGAAAAGATTCCTATGAGTTTACTAAAGAAAGGAAAGACTCCAAAACAAAACAAGAATCTATGAGAGATGACCATGGGAGTGAGGCCTTCTTTAAAGACAAACCCGAGATTGAAACCACTTGTAAGTCTGACCCCAGGGAGAGGAACCACTCTGGAAAGGAAAGGGATAAGAAAATGGATGGTGTGGAAAAGAAAGATAAGTCCAAAGGAGAAAAACACAAGGAAAGGCCTAAGGACAGAAGTTTGGACCAGGAAAAAGAGAAACCTGAGAAAAACTCAATTGATAAATCGATGAAAGAGAAAGATCCAGAGAGGACCTCCAAAGACAAACGGGATGGGGTTAAAGAAAAGCATAAAGACTCTCATAGCAAAGAAAAAGAAAGGAAGATGTCATCTGAACAGAATAAAGATAAGAAAGAAAAGACATCCCAGGACAAGCATGCTGATAGAGAAAAAGATTTCTTGGAATTTAAGAAAGAAGAGAGAAAACCTGAAAAGGAGAGAGAGAAGAAATGGTATACAATTGCAGATATTTTTACAGACGAGAGTGAGGACGAAGATGACAATTATAACGGCGGTGTTGCAAAATTTAGTGACTCTCTTGGACTGTCAGATTCACACAGGAAAGATTCCACACCTGACAGAGATGAAATGGATAATTTCCAAACGGATAAACATAAGAAATACTCAGAGGGCAAAACACATTCCATGGAAAAACAAAAAGATAAGGAACATAAGGATAAGAAAAAAGAGAAGGCAGCATTTGATGCTGGAAAAGAGAGAAAAGCCTCCATGGAAAAACACAAAGATAAAAAGGAGAAAGATTCAACTGACTCAAAACATAAGGAACGTAAGGACAGAGCATCTGTGGATTCCAACCAAGACAAGAAAAGCAAGCAGAAACTTCTTGACAAGAGAGACATCAGTGAAGAAAAGGGCAAAAATAAATACAAAGACAAGACAGAGCACTTAAAAGAGCGAAAATTTTCAAAGGGGAGTGGCGAAAATGAGAAATCCTTGTTGGAGAAACTTGAGGAGGAGGCGATGAATGATTATAAAGATGATTCCAATGATAGAAATAGTGAAATTTCATCAGACAGTTTCACAGACAGAGGTCATGAGCCTGTTTTAAGCAGCTTCTATGATTCCTCCAACATCAGCATACCTGACATATCCGAGGAGAGACGAGAGTCACTATCCATCTCTAATCCACAGGACAAGTTCCGAGAGAAAGAGAGGCATAGGCATTCGTCGTCCTCATCATCCAAAAAGAGTCATGAAAAAGAAAAGGAGAAAGTCAAGAAAGAAAAGGGTGAGAAGAAAGACAAGTCAGAGGAGATCAGAGAATCCTATGGCCGCAGAGAAAGCTTGCCCTTTGACAAAGAGCCCATGCCTTTGGAGGCCGACCCTTACACTTTTCCATACGGTTCCAAAGCAGATGGTGAGGATGACTTGGATAAAACTCTGGAGTTTGAGAAGGAGATGTCCAAAAAGGACAAGACAAATAGTGTCATGAACAGTGAGAAAATAAAAGACAAAAAGAAGAAAGAGAAACACAAGGAAAAAGTGAAAGAAGAAAAGCATAAATATTCAGATGGTTTCGGCTCCTTCAGACACTCAAAAGAGGAACAGAAATCTGGATTGAAGGAGAACACTCAAGTCACAGGTCTCAAAGAGAAATCTAAAGAAGACAGCTCTAAATTTGATGGGAAAAATAAGGAGAGAAATAAAGATATCATGGACAAAGATAGAGCAGACATCAAGACAAAGGTCAAAGATGAAAATGACAAATTCAGCCAGTCAAAAGAGACGTTTCGAAAGGACAACCGCCCTCGTGAAAAGCTTTTGGTTGATGGTGATCTCAGGCTAACGAGTTTTGGCAAAATGCTCAGTTTAAAAGATCAGGAGATTGAAGAGCGGCATAAGAAACACAAAGAGAGAATGAAACAGATGGAAAAACTGAGGCATCGATCAGGTGACCCAAAACTCAAAGATAAAACAAAGTCAAACGAAGAACTGAAGAAGAACCGCAGTGAACTCTCCAAAAAATCTGCCTCAGTGGAAACTGTTTTGAAAGAGAAAAAGATCAAAGATATTAGCCTTCCAACCCAAATGATGTCGCCTGATAGAAAACCACAACCTATGGAGAGTCAGAACTCAAAAGACTGGCTTGCCGGCCACCAAATGAAAGAAAGTCTTCCTGCATCTCCACGACCTGACCAGAACAGACCAACAGGTGTCCCCACCCCAACATCTGTGATCTCGTGTCCAAGCTATGAGGAAGTCATGCAAACTCCACGCACTCCATCCTGCAGTGCGGAGGACTATTCTGATATCATGTTCGAGGGTCTTGAGTGCCAGAGTTCCTCGGCCACAACCATGTCCATGAATGCCTGCTCTCCTTCATTCTTTGATAGGTATTCTAACTCATCAAGTAGCTTCCAGGAGGGAACATGCATAACACCAGCAAAGAACATGCAGTTGCCCCTTGTGAGTAGGTCTGTCACCTCTGATGTCAGAAGACCACTTGAGTTAGAGTTCAAAGTAGAGGCAGACAAGTTAAGACAGCAACATATAGCAGAAGGCACAGAGTTTGAGTCTTCAGCCTCACATCTTACCGAGGACAAGATGGCAGCTGACAGACTTAAGTGCATTTCCTCTGCATTCTGTTTATCACCTATCGACATGATGTCTCCCAGACCTGACCCAATACAACATGATAGTGTACCAGATGAAGTGTCTGCTGTAAATTCCATCAACGAAGACAATGAACACTCAGAGACTGTCTTTAACAACTATCTCATGAAGCCCTCAACTCCAGTCCACAGACCCGACCCCCAGGAGCCTTGTCTGGATATAGCTGCTCCCCCAACTCCAGCCCCTGCTGCCCTGCCTCCCATGGATATTGACGACCTTTCAGAGCCACACCAGAGTGGACCTGGTCTAACGCCAGCTCACCCTGTTAGTGGGAGTGACTACTTGCCTCCTGTTGTTGAAGAGCAAGAAGATGATGAGGAGGAAGATGATGATTTCGTTGAGGATGCCAGAGAAGCTCACCATGCTGCAGACGAGACCATCCAGTCCAGAAACGATCCCACTTACTCACTCGAGATTGAGGAATCCGACAAAAAGCCTTGGCTTGAATGTCCAGATAGAAGAGATCCTGATGTACTTCCCATAACACCAACCCATCTGCAAGACAACTACATGGACAACCCATGTGATCAATCCTTAGGCTGGAATTCAGATGTGCTCATGAAATCACCTCATGAGAGTTACAGAGAGGTCGAGGCAGCTGTCTCAAAGATTAGCAGTCCCTATTCACACTCCGATTGTGATATGCAGCATATCCCAAGTGTAATACCTGTGACACCACCTCACTCTGCTTACTCTACAGCATACTGTCCGTCACAAATATCTGACTCTCATTATGAGGTCCACAAAGACACAGTGGAAGACATTCAATCACCAGAAAGACCTGAAACAGAGGCACTGGAGTCAGAATCATCTCGACTTGAAACTTTCTTCACTGAGTGCAAACCAAATCCAGAGGAAGCTCCAATGGACTTAGAGTCCCCGTGTATGATAAAAGACAACAGTCAAGAGTCTCCCACCTATGCTGAGGACAGCATGTCTGTAGCCCCACCAGTCAGCCAAGAACCTGTTGTTTCATGGGCAGATCCATTCTCTAGTGCAGCTGATGAAATGGATGACATGGGTCCCTTCTCCATACCAGACCTTCCTTTTCAAGAAAAGGAGATGCAGGAACCTGATATAACAGCCTCTGAGACTGCAGAGAGTAAGCATCCACCTTCTCAGACCAGACCTCCAGTCATTGAGACTAACGAAAACGAAATAATGGATGTTGACCTGCCAAGTTTGTCGAAAGCTCCTTGTTCTCCTGCGGTTGTGTCTCCGACTGAATCTGTTCAGGATTCGATTCCTCCAATAAGCGACAATAGCTATAGACCGCAGTGTGAGTTGGAGCCCGAGGCTCAGAACATCCCAGATGTTCCTCTTATAAAAGAAACAATTCCAGAGGAGAGGGAAGCTTTTGAAGAAGAGAATGAAAACAACAATAACTTGTTCTCCACTGAAAGCGAAAAGGACCATGAATACAGGCAAAAAGAAACAACCCCAGATACCGTGATGCCATCTGTAATGGTACAATATTTGGATCTACCAGCCACCACAAAACCACTTTCATTAGGACAAAATCCTGTGGTGGCTTTGGGTCCCTCATGTAGCCCTCATCCTTCTGTTCAGGTTCCAACCGTCTCAGTGCCTAGCAGCACCCAAGTATCAGAGGCTCTTGAAACAACCGCCAAGTTGTCAGTGACTATACCAGTGCTGGAGACACCCAAGAAAATTGAGGAAATACCTCAGAGGATGACCCGGAAAAAGGCTCAGATGCTAGCAAATCAGAACAAGCAGAGTGCAGCGCTAAGCTCATCAAGCATCACCTGTTCGGTATCCTCCTCATCAATCACCACAAGTGTGACCACCTCTTGTGTTACTGTAGAAAAGGAGAAAGAGCCCATCAGCTCAACCACAGCTCAAACCTCTACGCCTGCACTCATCACCAAAGCAAAAGGCAGGCCCGTTGAGGAAGACGACCAGGCCCAGCATCCACGCAAGAGGAAGTTTCCAAAATCAGGCCAGCAGCAGGTGCAGGTTCAGCTTGTGAACACAGCAATGAAGCAGACTCGGGAGATGATCCAGCAAACGCTGGCAGTCATTGTGAATGCCATCAAATTGGATGAAATAGAGCCATACCACAGTGACCGTTCCAACCCCTATTTTGAGTACCTTCAGATCCGCAAGAAAATTGAGGAGAAGCGGAAGATTTTGTGTTACATAACACCTCAAGCTCCCCAGTGTTACGCAGAGTATGTGACGTACACAGGCTCCTATCTACTTGATGGCAAGCCTTTGAGCAAGCTTCATATTCCTGTGGTAAGATTTTTATATATTTTTGGTGTGTATGTATATTTTATGCATAAAGGCTTTTAACACTGTGTCCTAACAAGGAGGAACATGCTCAGAAATGGTGTGCAACACTACACAGACACAATCCGAACAACTGAGAACAGTCTTAAGTAACATAGGCATATTTGTAGCAATAGCCAAAAATACATTGTATGGGTCAGAATTATCAAGTTTTCTTATATGCCAAAAAACATTAGGATATTAAGTAAAGTTCATATTCTGTGAGGATATTTTGTACATTTCTTACCATAAATATATCAAAACTAAAATTTGAATTAGTCATATGCATTGCTAAGAACTTCATTTGGACAACTTTAAAGGCAATTTTCTCAATGTTTTGATTTTTTTTTTTTATTATTATTTTTAATCCTCAGATTGCAGATTTTCAAATAGTACAACCCCTGGCAAAAAGTATGGAATCACCCCTCTCAGAAGATGTTCATTCAAATGTTTAATTGTGTAGAAAAAAAAAAACAAGCACATATATGCCACAAAACAATTTTCACTCAACAAAACTTCTGGCTGTATAAAACTCTTTAAAAAGAAAGATAACTATAGTCAATTACAACTGTTTTTACAGATCACACAGAGGAAAAAAAATATGGAATCACACAAATCTGAGGAAAATTATATGGAATCACCAAAAAAAAAAAAACACTACTAGTTTGCACTACTTTGTTGCACCACCTCTGGCTTTTATAACAGGCATGGATTTAACTAAGGACAAACAGTATACTTCATCAATCTGTCTCCAGCTTTGTCTTATTGCAGTTGCCAGATCAGCTTTGCAGGTTGGAGCCTTGTCGTGGACCATTTTCTTTCATTTCCACCACAGATTTTCAATTGGATTGAGGTCAGGACTATTTGCAGGCCATGCCATTGACATTATCCCCCAGTTTCGCAGACAAGGCTTAAGCCCAATCCTAGACTAAAATGTAAATCTGAGCTGTTTCAACTGAAAGAAACTTGCACTGACTGATCTTAAAATACATCAGTGCCTTTGCTTTGTCTCAGGATGCACATCGGTAATGTTTTTTTCTAAGCAAGCTTAAAAAAAATTACTGAAATGTCCTAATTGAACTATGGCCTAATCCTTGCTTATTCTAAGCCCTGTCTGCGAAACCGGGCCTTAATGTCTTTCCTGTAGGAATGTTTTCACAGATTTTGCCATATGGCACGATGCATTATCATCCTGAAAAATGATGCTACCATCACCAAACATCCTTTCAACTGATGGAATAAGAAAAGTGTCCAAAATCTCAACATAAACTTGTGCATTTATAGAAGATGTAATGACTGTCATCTCTCCCATACCTTTACCCGACATACAACTCCATATCATTAATGATTGTGGAAATTTGCATCTTTTCTTCAGGCAGTTGTCTTTATAAATTTCATTGGAACGGCACCAAACAAAAGTTCCAGCATCATTACCCTGCCCAATGTAGATTTGTGATTCATCACTGAATATAACTCTCATCCAGTCATCCACAGTCCAAGATTGTCTTTCTTTAGCCCACTGAAACCTTGTTAATGATGGTTTTCGTTTGGCTTTTCTGTATGTAAATCCAATTTCTTTTAGTCGATTTCTTACAGTCCGGTCAAAGACATTGACTCCACTTTCTGCCCATTTGTTCCTCATTTGTTTTGTTGTGCATTTTCTGTTTTTAAGGCATATTGCTTTTAGTTTTCTGTCTTAGCGCTTTGATGTCTTTCTTGGTCTACCAGTACGCTTCCCTTTTACAACCTTTCCATTTGATTTGTACTTGGTCCAGATTTTAGACACAGCTGACTGGGAACAACCAACATCTTTTGCAACATTACGTGAAGATTTACCTTCTTCGAGAAGTTTGATAATCCTCTCCTTTGTTTCAACTGACATCTCTCGTGTTGGAGCCATGAGTTATGTCAATCATCTTGGTTCAACACATCACTAATGTGTGCAAGCACTCTTTTTTTAACTGCAGACTAATTAACAGTTGTAACCAGATACAGGTGTTTGTTTTAGAAATTCAAAGTGCATGGTGATTCCATATAATTTTCCTCAGATTTGAGTGATTCCATATTTTTTTCCTCTGTGTGATCTGTAAAAACAGTTGTAATTGACTATAGTTATCTTTCTTTGTTTTTTAAAAAAGTGTTTTATACAGCCAGAAGTTTGGATTGTTGAGTGAAAATTGTTTTGTGGCATATATGTGGGATTGTATGTCAGCCAAATATTATCCTATCCTAACAAACCATACTTCAATGGAAAGCTTATTTATTCAGACTGGTTTTGTGGTCCAGGTTGACAAATTTGACGTTTAATGCATTATATGGAGCAAGATTTTGGACCGTTCTTGGTTAGTACACAGTATATTATACATAGCTGAGCTGTAGGGATGTCCTGTTGAACATTAGTCATTCAGAGTTTTCCAGAATCACAAGACGTGAAAATGTTCTCTATTTTTTTAGATTGCTCCACCTCCATCTTTGTCGGAGCCCCTGAAGGAGCTGTTCAGACAACAAGAGGCAGTGAGAGGAAAACTAAGACTGCAGCACAGCATCGAGAGGGTAAACGTTCTCTATTTTCTGTCTGTTTTCTCCCCTCTGTGCATCACTGAGCTCATTTCAGAAGTCACCCCGTTAGGGTGCAATGATCACACGGCACAAACCCTTTGATGAATCATCAAAGGCTTTGTGTAATAGAATAGCAACTTATCTGCAATATACATTTCAACTAAGTAAGCATAATGCAGTGTGATCAGGCTCCCCATTTCATTTTCTTCTGATGTTCTTTCTGTGACTTGCAGACCTTGATCATTTCAACACTTGCTTTGTTTACCAAATTTGTCGTCATAAGGTATGGGATGTCCTGTCTCACTCTGATTTTATTCCGCCTTATAGGAGAAGCTGATAGTATCTTGTGAGCAAGAAGTGCTGCGTGTTCATTGCAGAGCAGCAAGAACGATCGCAAATCAAGCCGTTCCTTTTAGTGCTTGCACAATGCTGCTGGATTCAGAAGTCTACAACATGCCATCAGAAAGCCAGGTGACTACTTATTTGAACAATTACTGTTAACACATCAAAGATGTTCAAAAAGCCTTTCCGCATAGATTTTATTACATTCGTAACAAATTTTTGTTCTGCAGGGGGATGAAAACAAGTCTGTGAGAGATCGCTTCAATGCTCGGCAGTTTATCTCCTGGATTCAAGATGTGGATGATAAGTACGACCGTATGAAGGTGAGGAGCTTTCTTATGCATCACTCATATATGGGCCATTCTACAGAATTAAAGTCAGATTTGGAAACGTCTTGAAAAAACATCTTTTTCCTCAAAATTCGTATGTATGCAAACTGTATAATATCCATGGTACACATTTCTAGTAATTGTGCAGTTATTTCTCATATTGTATTTTCAGAAAGTTTTGGAATATTTGTCCTCTCCCCAAACAACAGTTACATTTTAATATTTCAAGTGTGATTTATTAGATTTGTTGTATTTTGAATCCAGTTTATCTTTGTAAAAGGCAAAAAGTTGATCATACGGATTTCGAACTTAAGGATTCATTAGATTGATAAGACATTGAATCTAAAACTCATTGATAATTCAGTATACTTTAGTTTTGACAAAACATTTCATGTTTCGGTAGTGACAGTAATGTTTTAGTAGTGACCACATCACACTGAAGAATTTTAACCCACATAATAAAAAACTAAATACAAAAAAAATGCATAACTCTACAAAAATTTTATTTCCCCCAAATAAAGGATTATGTGTTCCCTTTTGACAATTTTATGGGATAACACCCCAAAAAAACAAAGATGTCACTACCAAAACTTTTTCAGTAGTGACAATTTCAGATACTTTTTAACCTAGCTAACACAGTTCTGACCAGTTGTACACATGTAAAAAAATAAATGTTATGGAATAACTCCCAAAAAAGTGTGTTTGATTATAGAAAATGGTGATCGGTGGTGACATTTTTTTAAAGGTAAACAGATTTTTCATACTTTTGATCACATTTACCTCAAAATGATGGGGCCTATCTACTCACCATGTAGCTATGACAGAGAGTGACGTGATTTCAATATTTTTCCTAAGCTGAAATTTAGGGGTTAGGGTTCGGAACAGCCACCTCACAATTGAAAGTACCCACTAAATGATAATTTTATATATTTTAACCCTTGTGTGTCAAAAAAAAAAAAGTTACACACAGCTGCAAAATGGACAAAAAAGTCAATGTCCAAAAACAGTCATAAAAATATGATTTATTAATATTTTTTTCCACTTTCACTGATGTTGATTTTTTTAACCAGCATCTGTTCTATCCGTAAATACCCAACATTCATTAATTTTCGGACTTGTAACCCTTTAAATGCTTGTTTGTTTACATAATGACACAGGTGTTTTTTTTATGAAAAATAGTAGTTAATTTCCATATACTAAATGCTAAACAGAATTTTTTTTCTTTGGTTATTAGTTCTTGGGTATGTCAGTAAAGAACAAAAAATGGCACAATCTACATGGCTCGCAAAATTTCAAAATCTCTGGTAGCCCTTCGGGCAGGTACTCTTCAGATTTTGGTAGCCCGAAAATAATTTAACTAGCCCAAATAAAAAAATACTTTTTTTTTTTTTTTTTAATATAGAAAATCAGATAGGAGTCTAAAGCCCGGTTTTGTAGATGGGGCTTAGTCTAAACCAGGATTAGGCCATAGTTAAATTAGGACATTTAAGTAATTTTTATAACCGTGCCTTAGAAAAGAAACTATACTGGTGTGCATCTGGGGACAAAACAAAGGCGTTGATATATTTCAAGATCAGTCAGTCCAAGTTTCTTTCAGTTGAAACGGCTCAAATTTACATTTAATCTAGGACTAGATTTAAGCCTTGTCTGTGAAACTGGGGGTAAATGGCAATCAAAAATGTTTTCAATACACAAATATCAAGGAATGATTTTTATTTCACTATTTGGCGTATCTGCAGAATTTTTAAATATAAATTTAAGGCAATTTATGACCCTTTTTAAGAGCTGCACAAGTAAAATGAACAGTATGAGTAGGACTGGACAATGTAAGGTAGAATATTTAGCCATAAAATGGCATGATTTATAATTCTGATACAGGTTCACACAAAAACAAAATATCTTATACAATGGAATTTCAGCCTTTATACCATTAAAAGTATATAATTTATTATATTTAAAATGGTATACAAGAGTATATCATTTATTATATTTATTTAAAACATATTACTGTCTTAATTGTTTAGATTTTTAGAAGGCACATTAACTTCTTTCACATTTACAACTCTGTGTTTTCTGCATAAAACATAGGCCAATAGTTGCAATCATCTGAAAAAATGTGGAAATAAAAATTAATTCTGTCACTAGGGGGCGCTTTAGGAGCGCTGAAATACTACGGTTTCCCTAGTAACGGCTGTATACAAAGCACCATTAACGCTGTTTTATCAGGCATGACATGAAAATGCCAAGGATACGTTTCTGAAGACAGTCTGTTCCCTTCAGATACATTCATATAAAGACATCCGTGCCACGTTTTGATTTTGAAACGTGCAGCGTGCATATTTATTCAATGACATCATTGCCTTTTGAAGTTTAATCCAGCGCTATGGTGATTCTCGTCTTTCCGTCCCCAAATGTGCGACCTCCTAAATTATAATGAAGACTTTTCTCATACTATTTAACATATTTAAACCTTTTTATGGCCTTAAATTTGATACAACTCAATTAAGGAGTTTTTAAGGTCCAGCAAGAGCAGTCTACTTTATGATAGCCCGTCGGGCAGCCCAGTGACACATTCTGGTAGCCCGACTGGAAAACACAATAGCCCCGGGACGTCGGGCTAGCGATTTTGCGAGCCCTGATCTAGTAAAAAATGATAAAAATGTCAAATTTGAAGCCTTGCCGATAGAATGAATGCCTGTTAGCAAATATTGCATCATTTTATAGTCAAATGGCCCTGGGTTAATGGGTTTCAGTGTGGACATTTTTGTCCTTAAGGTCCTGAGTGTGAGTATTTTTTGAGGGTAAAATAGATTTTTTGAAGGAAATGAGGGTGAAATATTAAAATTTCAATAAAAATAAACACCTGAGCCAAAATGTATGCAGTTGGCATTAACAATAATTAGAACAAAAAACAAAACTGAAATGGACAAAAATAAGATCTTAGTAAACATCTAAGATTTGAATACATAACTGCTTTTTAAAGGATAACTGTTTCCAAAATGCAACCTGGGCTGTTTTTTTTTTTACTGTAAACGAGACAAACTTATATCTAAAAGCATAATTACGACAAACGAGCCGTTTTTGAGATTGACCGTGATTTAGTTTTGTGGTCAATGGCCGGTGAATGGGAGTACTAGGGGCATACATTTGAGCGCAACAAAATCGATATTTTTACCACACTAAGAAGGCTCGACACACCATGACACTTTGCTCGAAGTATCGCCTGGGTCTCTACACATGAACTCGAGCATTGAGAACATTGTTCGTGTACACACAGTTTACTAAAAAGAAAGGTTTTGAACAACTCACTTTCACTGTTTGAGTTTCCGCTCGCTGACGTCTTGCCAGTCAAGAGGTGTCGATCTCCGAGTGCAAGGATGGATAGCTCCTAAAGCATATTTCCATGTAAATGCACGGCTAATTCGTTGTTTTGTCGCAAGTGAAAAACAATATTAAACTTCTAGTTGTAAAAAGAGCCTCATATAAGCCTAATATTTCGTCCTATGGAGTCCATTCATTCGCAATCGGAGATCGAAACCTCTTGACTGGCTGCGAGCGGAAACTCAAACAGTGAAAGTGAGTTGTTCAAAAACCTTCTTTTTAGTAAACTCTCTGTACACAAACAATGTTCTCAATGCTCGAGTTCATGTGTAGAGACCCAGGCAATACTTCGAGCAAAGTGTCATGGTGTGTCGAGCCTTCTTAGTGTTGTAAAAATATCGATTTTGTTGCGCTCAAATGTATGCCACTAGTACTCCCATTCACCGGCCACTGACCACAAAACTAAATCACGGTCAATCTCAAAAACGGCTCGTTTGTCGTAATTATGCTTTTAGATATAATTTGTCTCATTTACAGTAAAAAAAAAAACAGCCCAGGTTGCATTTTGGCAACAGTTATCCTTTAAATGTGTTTTGGTTGTGGGACAGCAGTTTGCACAAATTCTGTAGAATGGCCCATTCCGTGATACCAGTAATACATTATATTTTTATCTTTGGTTAAATGTGTATGTCTTTTGAGTTCTTTTAAGCCTTAAATGTGCAAGTATTGTAAATATTTTCCAAAGTCTAATTCTAATCATCATCTCCCGACAGACGTGTTTGCTGATGCGGCAGCAGCATGAGGCCGCCGCTCTGAATGCGGTGCAGAGAATGGAGTGGCAACTCAAGGTACAGGAGCTGGACCCTGCTGGACACAAATCTCTGTGTGTGAACGAGGTCCCCTCCTTCTACGTGCCAATGGTCGACGTCAACGACGACTTTGTACTGTTGCCTGCGTGACACCGACACACATTCAGACTCTTGAGAGTTCGGTCTAACATTAATCTTCTATCAAAGAGACATCAAACAAAGTTCGGTAAGGGCTAGCCGGTTTGAGGAGATTTCTTTGAGGAGAGAAATATATTCTATAGAGAAAAAAAGGTAAATGACAAAACTCATCCTTTTCTGCCCGAGGAGGAACCGTCTTTTTACGGGAGAGAAAACACAACTTGCACTTTTATCCTCAAGTTTTTATGGTTTTGTTTGGGATTTCAAAAAGCAAAACTGCTTTGAACCTTATCCCTCCTGTCTTGGGTTAATTGGGCGAACATATGGGACAGAATTTTTCTCTGTCCCATCCCCATACTAAGTTACAACAAACAAGGAGCTTGAGACAGGTTCGTCCACCTATGTGCTCCAGAACAAGGGGACAGACGGCACAGTGGGTGGACGCTGAACTCCGAACACGGTCAACACCTCGACGTGCAGGCACAAAAAAGACACAAGAGTGCGACAGGAGTGCTAACAAACCCTCTCCCTGTTTGAACCTGAGTCTATAATGCCGACAGCAGTGGAGAGAGTGGCTTTCCTGCTGTACAGCGCCCCATGCAGCCCCACGTTCAGGGCAGGAAGCTGCATGCAGCTCGGGGAGGAGAGACTGCGTTCAATTGTAGGGCCATCCACGCAGGGCACGAGACCTAGAGTGCCCTCACACGCTGACAACAGTGCATTTGGATGGTCCCTAAGCCAGGTCTGACATACCTGGTTTCAAACAACAACAACTGCATAAGGAAAAAGACTAACGAAAGCGCAAACGTTGCTGTCACAAATCACGAGGACTTACAAGATTATAGTTTTTCTTTTTTTTTATGTTTGTTTTTGGTTTATGTCTTTCTTTACTCGGGCATTTCATTGTTCCCTTTCTGAGGAAGTGACTTGAAACACTACAGAGCCAACATTAGTTTAATGGAAAAAAATACAAAACTGAAAAAAAAAAAGTATTCCGTAAATGATGTACAGTTTTTATAATCATTAACCAATGTATTCTCGCTGCCTTCTAGATAATTTATTTTGCCACACATTACTGCACAGTTGTAAATAACTTATGTACTGTAACATCACTCAGTTAAGTGTAAAAAAATAAATGAATAAAAGTTATCATTGTATGTACAGTTCACTTTCGGGCAGCACTTCCCCCCCAACCCAACCCAACCCAACCCAAACAAACAAACACGCCACCCCCCGCCAAAAAAGGTGTACGCGTCGTCAGTATTTTCCAAGACTTCCATGCAACGGTCCTTAAGGTTTCTAGTCTAGATCGTCATCACCACCGTCATTAGGAAAAACACCATTTCTCCTGATTACTCTGTCAGGGCCAGGACCATAGTTTTCAGATGTAGCAGAGTGATTATGGATTTATTTAAAGAGTAGTAGAGGTATATTATTCATCATTTTATTACACAAGTATATATCTTTAAAAAGTATAAACCAAGAAAATGCCTTTATACAGTTAACGTCTCTGATTTCTTCTAAAGCTGCACAAGTCATAGGTAGGATAGGACGTGATTTGGAGCCTACTTCATTTGGGTCTGTCTAAATAGAAAACCACACCGATTTATCACACATTGTACAATTATAATCATGGGAGGTCTTTTTTTTTTATGTTACATTCATTTTTTTTTTTTTGTTTAAATCCCCACACATACCCTCTTTTCAGCACTATACAATGTTTTAAAAAAAAAACGTTTTGTTTTACAAAGTAAGTTCTAAATCATAGCATTAGACAAACGTTTTGCATTTCTTCACTCAGTCCCCAAGCCATTTTTAATTTGTCTAAGGTGACTTTTATTGCTGTTATTAGAAACGTACTGATACGGACTTTTACAAATCATTCTAGCAGAACAAAACATAAACACACCTCCGTTTTTGGACGTACTATTTGTATACATGGGCTCTCAGACTGTTTTTCCATATTTAACATCCTTGTGAATCTCCCCTCACAGTATTTTATTTTCATTTTATTTAGTCTGAATACTTTACAGTACATTTTAGATGTTAAATCCATCTATAAACAGAGGGTTTATTTCTAACTATTAGTTTTTTGGGGGGAGTGGAACTTGAAATGTTTTGATATTTTACCCTTTCTCATTACCTGCCTGTACTTCAGTGTGAGGTTGCGTGATGTTTGCTTAACCATCCAGGCTAGTGTTTTTTGTTTGTTTTTTATCCCCCCATGTGTGGTTGTGAGTCTGTGAACATCCCACATGACGCAGTTCTGTATGTGTGCATTGAGTCTGGGTGCAACAGGTGTCACTTACTTCCACAGGTCATTGTTTTGAATGACTCTTGTCCTGGTATTTTGTGAGTACTGTGCAGTGCAAAACAAAATGTCTACAACAGAGTGCATAATATGTTCGGATTATGTTGCTTTCTTTTGTGTCGTGTGGTTTCTCTAAGAAAAACCCTTGGTTAAGTGCTTTTGGTGTTTTTAGGAGCATTTGATTTTTCTCCCCTATGGAACCGAAATAGCGACTTGTTACTCGAATGGTTTCTGTATCATCACTAAGCCCCTGTTTACTTGCTGTTTACAAGATTATATGTGAATTTCCACTGTCCTCTGACCTGGTGAAAGCTTTTTGGGTTCCCACAACTGATTCAATTTGCAAAAGGCTTGAAATTGTGATGTGATAGAAGGTATGACCTGATTTCCGTTTGGGCTTTACTATTGAGCGCTCATAAGCCATAAACCGTTGAACTTTTATTTAAGACTCACTGTATTGGAACTTACTGACCATGAGATTGGACAACAAACAGAAATCTTACATATGTGCTTGCCTGTTTGCCTCACTGACCTCTGTCTGCAACACATTACCTCTACTAAGTACACGGATTACTGATTATTTCCATTTATAGCTAGGATAGATTAGGTGTTGAGCCACAATTTCAAGCCTTGTTTTAAAAAATGGTTTTTATTTTTTCTCTATCCACAAACCTGACAGACGATTCTTGAAATGGAACTGAACTCCTCTTCATAAATGGCGAGAAATAACCTATTTATTATCTTTCTGACACCTGTGGTATGTTTGAGTTAAAGGTCTCCGCTGTGTAAATTTTCCTCTTGTAATGCGTAAACGAGACGTTGTACATAGCTGTAAATAATATTCCAGGACGTTTTGCACCCTCCTCTTTGTACTAGTCTAAACTTGCGTAGAATGTGAGGTTCTAACAGCAACGAGACGTGTTGCGCTCGCTGCCGGTGATGTAACAATGTATCTTTTTTTATTTGTACAATGTAGTTCAATTGTGTACATATTGTTGGAGCAGCTATGGGAGGGAGGGGTTTGTTGATGCTATCGTCAGTGCTGTCAAAGATCCAGTACTTTCACCTTTAGCTGTGTTGATATCCTGCGATTCAAAAAGCGAGAAACTAAAAATTCCAAAAAAATTCCAAAAAAAAAAAACTTAACAGAGAGGAAAAATTCAAAATTGTTATTTTCTACACTTGCATGTACAGAGAGCGCGAGAACTGCTGTTGTTCCTCAGAGATTATGTTCCTAAATAAATTTTTGAAATGACTTGGCTTCTGTGGTTTGTTGTTGTGAGCTGCAATATGACACGTATGCCACAAGAGGGAACCAGTGTCACTTCAGTTCAACTTCTGTTCAGCCATTCATGTAGTGATAAAGTTTTTTTGCCATATTTTATTTTTGACACCATACCATACTACATAAGGTATACATATAAACGAACAATATCTTATGATTTAATATATGTAATTGAGTTAAGTACAATGTGCACCAGAAATTAAGACTAGTCCTATTGCCTTTTGGTCAAACGTTTACATACACCTTGAAGAATTTGCAAAATGTTAATTATTTGACCAAAATAAGAGGGATTTTATAAAATGCATGTTATTTTTTTTTTTATTTAGTACTGACCTGAATAAGATATTTTACATAAAAGATGTTTGCGTATAGTCCACAAGAGAAAATAGTTGAATTTATAAAAATGACCCCATTCAAAAGTTTACATACACTTGATTCATAATACTGTGTTGTTTTGTTTGGTGAAAGTTGTTCATGAGTCCCTTGTTTGTCCTGAATAGTAAAACTGTTCTTTAGAAAAATCCTTCAGGTCCAACAAATTCTTTGGTTTTCAGCATTTTTGTGTATTTGAACCCTTTCCAACAATGACTGTATGATTTTGAGATCCATCTTTTCACACTGAGGACAACTGAGGGACTCATATGCAACTATTACAGAAGGTTAAAACGCTTACTGTTGCTTCAGAAGGAAATGGGATCCATTAAGAGCTGGGGGTACTTCTAGGAAACATGTAAGTATCTTCTGTAGCTTTCGAAGGGCAGTACTAAATGAAATATATTTAGGCAAATTAAGAAAAATTTACATATCTTTATTTTGTTCAAAAGTTTAAACCCCCGGCTCTTAATGCATTGTGTGTCTTTATTAAGCATCAGTGAGTGTTTTGAACTTTCTTTAATAGTTGCATATGAGTCCCTCAGTTGTCCTCAGTGTGAAAAGATGGCTCTCAAAATCTCACAGTCATTGTTGGAAAGGGTTCAAATACATGAAAATATTGAAAAACCAAATAACTTGTGGGACCTGAAGGGTTTTTCTGAAGAACAGCTGGCAGTTTAGACAAACAAGGGACTCATGGACAGCTATCACTAAACAACAAAACAGCTGTGGATCATTCAGGTAACAACACAGTATTAAGAATCAAGTGTATGTAAACTTATGAACAGGCTAATTTTTATAAATTCAACTATTATTTTCTCTTGTGGACTATATGTAAACATCTTACATTTAAAATATCTTATTCAGGTCAGTACTAAATAAAAAAATAACATGCATTTTGTATGACCCCTGTTTTTTTTTTTTTTTTTGCTTAAATAATTAACATTTTACAAATTCTGCAAAGTGTATATAAGCTTATAATTTGACCTCCACTGTATGTAGTTCTGGAATGTATGGCTGTGTGTGTTTCCATGTTCACTGAACAGGTAATAAAATATGATGCTAATTAACTTTGGAAGACATGATTTAGAAACATAAATTGAAAAAATTCAAACACAATTCTAGCATTAAAAACGTTTTAGTTACTGTGGCCCCCTCCAGCAACACACAATACTGGAAACTGCACTGATTGAGCAAGCACACAAAAATAGTCAATTAAAAGTAACAAGCTATTACTTTACTGGAACTCTGTCACAAGTCACACGCTTTGAATAGACAGTGACTATCTCATCTGCTGGTACATTGATGTGTAACTAGGTAAAGTAGATGCTGTGCCCTAATCTATAGAGTTTGCATTTACGCAGGGGCGTAGCAACCGGGAGGAACATGTCCCCCGCACTTTTTTTGACCTAGCACCAATATTTCCGCCATTCTCTGATTTGTTACTTAGATTTGAGTGAACTAACATTTAGCCAATCACAGCGCAAATCTCTTGGGTGTCCTCAAATTGCCACTTTGGTGCTGTAAAATGCCCATTGTTCTTCTATTTAGAATTTATTATACTGTATAAACATCACCATACTGTCCCCCCCCCACTTTTAAATTGGCTGCTACACCCCCTTACGTCATAATTTGGTCAGTTACCTGGATGCACGGTCATATTGGTGATACTTGGATGTAAACAGCATTAAATGCAAGGTTAATGTACTACTGAATACATTTTTCTGCTAATTTATACTGTCTAAACCATAAAAAACGATGCTAAATCATATAGAGAAGGACTTGGTAAGCTGGAGGGGTGCAATATTTTGACAAACTAAAGTTAATAGGTGGTAAAGATACATACAAGCAGTATTAATTAAGATGCTAGCTTAATATTTCACCTACCTGACAAACATGAATGTTGTCAAGACTCTTGCTCTGGCCTTTTGTTCCTAAAACAGATTTTTTTTTTGCACTCTTCTCCTTGAATTGTTATAACTTTTGGCAGTCTATAGTACTCCAAATGTTTTTCCAGGTCCGACCGATTAGTACAGGCCAAAACATGACAATAATTGACCATTTTTAGCAGCAGTAATAAGCAGAATATTCAATTTTGTTCAGTTCAGTGGCATTTTTTACATTCAGTGCCTCCAATATGGCCGATTGATGACACGTCTTGAAAACCCTCTATAGAAATGACTGGATTTATTATAAAAATCGAAACTCGTCAAATCAGGCGGTGAAGCCACCAATGTTTGAGCAGCCATATAGCAATTCCCCAGTGTTGCCAAGTCCATGGTTTTCCCAAGGGAGTGGGTTGAATCGACCCCAATTAGCTCCTGAAATGCTAACCCTGACAAAAAAAAACGTGAATTTTACCCGCCAAAACACACGTTTTACTGGGGATGCGATTGGGCTAGTTTTGAGTAGCAATTGGCTGGGTTTTGTTATACAAACCTGGCAACCCTGCTATTCCGTACCGACAGAGGGCGTCACTGACTGAAAGCCAAAACCTTGACCCAAAATCAACTTATTTGTACCATACCAGTAGCACGTGATTAGCTTTTAGGATATATGCAATGTATGTAAATTAATTGTTACTTCAGATATTATGTGTAATGTTTATGGGCTTTTGAGAAGGATAACGATATATTTAAATATATTCATTTTATCAATACCCTGAATTAATTATCAATCCCTGGTAAATTATGAGCTGTTTGAAACGTAAAGAAAAATAACTCTTTGTTTCCGTTTGACCAGGGTTTAAAATAGCTCAGGGTTATCGATTTCAAGTGTGACTGTGAATACCTTATTATAGATAGATCAGTGGTGTTGCTTCTGAAATATAAACTGGATTTAACAAAACTCTCTGATTCGCGGACTAGTGATTCTTTTGAACCGATGCTTTTTTTGTTGATTCGGTCAAAACGTTTCTAAATCAGTTATCTAAATTGAGCAAAACGGTGATATGTGAAAACTGAGAGTAATTTGCTAACATTGTTAATAATATGAAACACAAAATTACACAGGGGTTTCTAAGAACACATCTGAGCGACTCACAAGAGGCAGTAAAATGGATCTATGAACAGCTTCGAAAAGACTCGTCCGAAGGAACCGATTGGCTAAAATGAATCGAACTGTCCTGTGCTACTTCGCCATCAGTCCGCGTATGTGAACAAGCTCCGTCAGTTCATTTTGCCAGCGCTGCAGGGTGCAATGTCTGTGAGAAACAGCTGTTTCCGTCGATAAGAACTCTAGTTATGGAGTTTGAAACTAAAATATACCCACAGATTGGTGGATATGGACGATACAACAGGATCATAACGCTTTTCAGCTGGTTTCCAAACTTTGCGGTATCGTTGAATCTTTTCAGCGATGTTTTCTTTACACTGATTCCCGAGTCTTACCACTGCAAACCTGACTTGGCGTTACTACCACCGTCTTCTCTCCTCGGAAACCTCTCCAGGCAAGCGTACCTCAATCTCACCATCCCGTGGCAGAAGGGATCTGGGTTCAGTCACTGTGAACTTTACAAGTACCCGGTGAATATAAGCAACTACACGGAGAATGTACCGAGAGACGTGGTGTCGTGCACAAGAGGATGGGAGTACGGCAAACCAGCGGGACTCCAGAACAATTTAGTGACCGAGGTTAGTATGCTAACAGAGCAGTGCAAGCACTTCCCTCAAGTATGACACGACTTGTCTGAAATTGCTTTGTAGTTGTTCATGCTTCAGTGTTAATTTTCTTCGTTATTATACGCTGTTTGTGTGTTTTAATGGATTTACTGGTGTGCTTGTAGTTTTGTGATAGAGCTGATAAAAAGTGAGCTAAACCTGACAAAATTACCCCAAAACACATTTTAATAATTATAATAAATAAATAATAATTATAATTCCTAATATATACTGACAGCTGATAACTATTAGTCAGGTTGTTCTATTTAAATTCGCTTTGACCATGCCTGACAATCATTGTTTAGTAATAAATTATGTAAAACCTGCTGCTATCACAAGAGTACAGATAATAGGCTACCATATGTGTGGTACATGTCCATGAGAACAGCTTTTTGTCTTTTAGTGTTTGTTGGTGTTGACTAACCATGTGGTTAAGAATATTTTGATTAAGAATACATTACTCTGAGGTCATGATGAGGTCATAGAAGTACATAAAATATTTATAAAAGAATAAAAAAAAAATTCTGAGACCCCTATCCAGTCACTAGGGAACAGCTGTGGAAAAAGTCCTGGTTGGGTTTCCTGTTCAACAGGAGGTACATAGCGGGAGCTTTTCATGTTGCCTTGACTAGAAATATGTTTCCTTTCCCATGATGGAAACAAGATTTCCGAGTCATGAAATCTGTATGGATTTGTTTTTAAGAAGATCCATCTGAAAGCTGAACTAGGCAGAGAAGGATTGTAAAACTAGAGAAGCATGGCTTCACATTAGCTGTAATGTAATAATAGAAACTGATTATATAACAGGAAAGAAAACAGCATTTACACATCATCAGCCTTTCTCAAATACAAGAGCATTTAAATATTTAATTGATTTTCATTTTCAAATGCATCAGCATAGTGATACATGATTGTATGAACTTAGAAATTTGAAACATATTTTTAGTCTGTTTACTAGATTACCCTACTGTAATATCCAATTCAAACATCTTTTAATTGTTAAAGCTGGTTAAGCATGTTTTTTTAGTTTTTTAGTGCTGATTGTTTATATTCATCATTACCTGGTCCACACTAGTCTAGATAGTTGATCAGCTGACTTTAACCTGGTAGAGCATCTTGGGCTGGCAAACAACCTTGAATGAGAAACAAACCTGCTACCATTTTTCCAAGAACATATTTACGATTCTACCCTGCTGGGATAAAAAAAAAAAAAAACGAGTTCGCACTATTTTTGTTTTGTTTTGTTTTCCCCAGAATTATTTTTATAAGACCGTATGACTGAAAGTGTCTCTCTTTCCTCTACATGTTGACAGTGGGATTTAGTGTGTGGCGACTACTGGAAGATTCCACTCCAACATATTTGTTTTATGACAGGCTGGACCCTGGGCTATATACTCCTTGGCACTCTGTGTGACTGGTGAGTTTTCCTAAATTATTATTACTCTTATTACAGTTGAGTTCAAAAGTTTACATACACCTTGCAGACTCTGCAAAATGTTCATTTTACCAAAAAAAAAATAGGAATTCTACATAAGATAAGATATTTCACACAAAATACATTTAGCCTACATGTAATCCACATGAGAAAACAATAGTTGAATTTATAAAAATGACCCTGTTCAAAAGTTTACATACAATTGATTCTTAATACTGTGCTGTTGCCTGAATGATCCACAGCTGTGTTTTTTTGTTTGTTTGTTTGTTTGTTTGTTTGTTTGTTTGTTTGTTTAGTGATAGTTGTTAATGAGTCCCTTGTTTGTCCTGAACAGTTAAACTGCCTGCTGTTCTTCAGAAAACATTTTCTGGTCCCACAAATTCTTTGGTTTTTCAGCATTTTTGTGTATTTGAACTCTTTCCAACAATGACTGTATGATTTCGAGATCCATCTTTTCACACTGAGGACAACTGAGGGACTCATATGCAACTATTATAGAAGGTTAAAACACTCACTGATGCTCTAGAAGGAAACACAATGCATTAAGAGACAGGGGGTAAACTTTTGAACAGAAACGAATGTTTCTGTGAATGTGAACATTTTTCTTATTTTGCCTGAATATCTATTTTTTTTAGTACTTTCCTTCTGAAGCTACAGATACTTACATGTTTCCCATAGGACTTAAACTAAATTTACCCTAATATTGAAAGCTCTAAATGCATAGTTGTTCCTTCTGGAGCATCAGTGAACGTTTAAACCTTCTGTAATAGTTGCATACGAGTCCCTCAGTTGTCCTCAGTGTGAAAAGATCAAAATCATACAGTCATTGTTGAAAAGGGTTCAAATACACACAAATGCTGAAAAACCAAAGAATATGTGGGACCTATAGGTTGTGGGATTTCTGAAGAACAGCAGGCAGTTGAACTGTTCAGGACAAACACGGGACTCATGGACAACTATCACTAAACAACAAAACACAGCTGTGGATCATTCAGGTAACAACACAGTATTAAGAATCAAGCGTATGTAAACTTTTGAATGGGGTCATATTTATAAATTCAACTATTAATTTCTCATGTGGACTATATGTAAACATATTTTATGTGAAATATCTTACTTAGGTCAGTACTAAATAAACAATAACATGCATTTTGTATGATCCCTCTTATTTTGGTAAAATAATTAACATTTTGCAGTTTCTGCAAGGTGTATATTAAAGGGGTCATGACATGAGCAATCAAACTTGCCTTGACCTTTTGGCATCTAAGAGGTCTTTGAACCATTACAACATCCTGCAAGTTTCAAACCTTAAAATCTCCTCCTCATTATAAAAAAAAAGCATTTATTTAATCAAGCTGTTTGGATTCAAGGTTTAGGGTGATGCCACCTGGGCTCTTTTGTTTGCATAAACACCGCCTCCAGAGCAAGATGTCGACGAATAGTCATCTTGTCACCATAATCACCTTAACGGCTTGACACTTGAATACGCTGGATGCGAGTGGCGTGTGTTCACTTTCTGACACGGTCCACGCGCTTAAGTCTGTCGTCAATAGGAAAATAGAGTGAAAGAACATTTGCTTTGACGCGTTTGGTTTAAACAGCTCATTTGCGTCTTTGTACTGATATCAGAAAGATCCCAGCATAAGGAACAAGTGGATAGTTTATTTTTAATGGCATCCCGGAATCATGTCAGAGGATTGATTGGAGCATGTTGTTTTGTAAACGAGGAACAGTGTCATGGAGAGTTTACAAAGAAACAGTTGTTGAAAGATGAAGCGGTACTAGATCTGACTGCAACTGCCTCACAAACTGTAAGGAAATGGTTTCATATTGCTTTGTCTTTTATTTTGATTATGTTGTAAAAACACTTGATACTGTTTCCTATGCATTGACGTTAGCCAATCATAACAGTGGCAGATTACTGACTGAAGTCTTAAAGGACCCGCCACCTAAAACATGTCATTTTGGAGAGGGGGTCAGAATGAGGGTTGAAAATGGGGGGTTTGGTGCAAAAAACTTTATTAACATAAGTAAACCTGAAGAAACATTTTAAAATAATTAAAAAAAAAAAAATCAATGTCATGACCCCTTTTTATTGCAAAATATTAAACAGAGTGACTTTTGCAAATGAATGATGCTAGATCTTTCAGAAGGTTTTTGCATATTTGATTATTAGCGAATGATCAAAGTCAATTCTTTTCAAGTTCACAGGTGTTCCAGCAGAATAACTGCAACTTTCCACTATAGTTTGACAAAGAGAATTTCTCCAAATTGTTGTCTTGATAAGCAAAAACAAATGCATAACACTTATATGAAATTAAGTGTGATGTTCTGTTTGTGTGTTGTCTCAGGTTGGGCCGTCGATGTGCTCTGCTGCTGTCAGTGGTTCTCTCTGGTCTGCTGGGAATCATGTCTTGCCTTTCTAACAGTCCTTCTACGTTCCCATTTCTCCGACTTTGCCAAGGCTCAACATTAGCCGGAGTGTTTTTGTCATCTTATATTGCACGCAAGTATTCTCCATCATTTGACCTGTTTTTAAGTATGCAACTGATAAGATTGTGATAAAACCCAAAAAGAAGTGGTTTTGTAAGGTACATGTTTTGACAGGAACACTTGAGGTCAATATGGAATAGATATGGCAAGGCAAAAAGGTTTGGTTTTAAAGGAACATTCCAAAGTTTCATAAGTATCTACAAACCTGGAAGCCATACAAGTTTTTGAACCACATGAAGTCCCCAACACAGAAAAATAGAAAATGTCCATCTGAGTTTGCATATTTAAAAAAAAATGTTACTGTATTATTTACAAATACACACTATCACCTAAAGTTTGGATAGATTTGGCTGAATTTTTGTTTCTTAATTTTGAAATATCAGTAGCCAAATATATGCCATACATGCTAATTTAATTTTTAAAGTCAGAGTGAAGGAACAGCAGTTAACAAGTGTTCAGCATACTCTTTCACTTGGATTGTAAAAGTGTAAAAAACTGTAATATTGTGAACTGTATTTAAAATAGTGGTTTTCTGTTTTAATATACTTTAAAATAGAATTTATTCCTGTGATCAAAGCTGAATTTTCAGCATTATTACTCCTTCAGTGTCACACAACCAGGATTAAAAAGAGCAGCATTTATTTAAAATAGAAATCTCAATATACTGTAGTGTTCAAAGTTTGGGGTCAGTCATTTTTTTCGTTTTTCTTTGAAAGAAGTTCATACTTTTATTCAGCAAGGGTGTGTTAAATTGATAAAAGGGAATAGAAAAGTCTTATATTGAATAAATGCTGCTCTTTTTAACTTATTATTCATCAAAGAATTCTGAAAAAAAAAGTATCACAGGTTTTAAAGAATATTAAGTAGCACAACTGTTTCCAACATTGATAATAAATCAGTATATTATAATGATTTCTGAAGGACTGTGGAGTAATGAAGACTGGAGTAATGACTGATGAAAATTTAGCTTTGCATCACAGGAATTTTAAGGATTTTAATGTATATTAAAATAGAGAACTTTTATTTTAAATTGCAAAAATATTTCATTATTTTGATCAAATAAATGGAATTTTGATGAGCATAAGAGACTTTAAAAAACATTCAAAATCTCACTGATCCCAAACTTTTGAATAGCAGTGTATATAGTAGACATTTGACTGGAGTGTGTATGTCCCTCTTTTATACGATACAATCATGTTCCTGAAATTTTTTTTTAGTCTTGCTCACTAGAGATTTTTTTGTTAAGGAGTGTCTGTTATTGCTTGATGTTGGTTTCGAATAGTAATAGGAGGCTTTCTGGAATGTTCCATGGGGTTTCTCCATTTGCAGAGGGGGGTGAAGCGATTGACAGGGAACAGCAGTGCACAGCGTTCCGTTTATATCTCACGAACAGGCTGTTCAAAACCTCAGAACTGTCTGTGTTACTTCACTTTCTGTCTAATCAGTTGAGGAAAGTCCACAGGGTGTTTTATCTATGTTTTTTCTTTGTTTTTGTCTTATTAGTGATTGCACAAGTGAGAGAGTAGATATGAAGTATTCTGAAAAATGGACAAGATCTCCTCTCTGTTCTTTCCATTGTGAACCGCGGTCTTGTCCCGCACTTCCTGTGATTGTTAAATGAGGGTTTATGTGCGTGTTGACGGTTAGCCAGAGTGCTCTTTCCAACACGCAAGCCCCTTTAGTGTGCTCCTGGGGAAAAAGTTATGGGTGGTACTGGGTGTAATTAGGAACTGGAGGAAGCTGGATGTAAACACAATCTAAGTATTTACCATTTTCTGCTTATGTACACTACCGGTAAAATGTCAAGACAGCCTACTCATTCTTTATTACTTTATTGTTCACATTTTAGAATAACAGTGTTATAAGAGTTTCCATGTACACTCTTAAAAATAAAGGTTCTTCACAGCGATGCCATAGAAAAAACATTTATGGTTCCACAAAGAACAATTGTGTCAAAGGTTCTTTAAAGGTCCCATATTGTACACATTTCTGGAGGTTTATTTTAGTTGTTGATGTCCTTAAGAATATATATTTGCGGTATAAGTGCCAAAATCCATCTCAATATATTTTTACAGCCCCTTTTTTAGGAGCTCTGTCAAAAACAGGTCGATTTTGGCCCATCTAATTAATATTCATGAGCCTCTCTTCTGATTGGCCTGTTGTTTTCTGAGTGACGCACAGCCAGGCCAACCACAGTTAACTACGGTCATGTATCGTTGTAGCCGAACCCAGAGCCATAGAGAGAGCCTAGCCTGCTGATACTCAACAGGATATTTCAGAATGATCATTAATGTTTTTTCTTTTTCAAACACCGAATGCAGTAAGCTACATAACTGTTGCTTCAGTAAAGCCCCTTTCACAATGCGCGGTGATTCTGGAAAATTACGGGAACGAGCGCTGTGTGAACAAAAGCCAGAACCATAAAGGCAGTGTTGTAGTGGTGATGCACGTTATCATGCGACTCTTCACAACGAAAAAATATGTGCAAAGTGGAATGAAGCGGCGATCGGGCAGAGCCAGCTCCTCACTATCAGCACTGAAGCACAGTTTGTTCAGGTTAGTGTCAGTTTAGTGAAACGTACGCGTTGCATTACATCTCACATCCAAACGTCACATGTCTTTATGGGTTGTGTGTAAAGCACGCACAGATTCCGGAAAACAACTGTGAATGAACCAAATCAAACAACTCCGGAACAAATCATGGGACACATTATCCGTGTATTTACCGGAATGGCTGAGTGAAAGAGGCTGAAGTTGACTGCCACTGGTCTCTTATATTCACGTTGTTCTGAAGCCTGTTCAATGATGTAGTTTCGACATCTATCGACTGAACAGGGTTTTCTAGATTAGTTTCCGTGTTGTTGTTGCTTAGCAATGTTATGGACACGATGTTGTCTGGGTTTGACAAAAGGAGGGTGGTACGGTGGTTGGTTTTCGGGGCGGTGACTGAAGGCGGTGACTGAGTAGATCGGACGTCACATCGTTACGGAAGTCACAGCGGCTCGTGAAAATGAACAGCTACTTTAAGCAGGCTGTGTGCAGTTTACTGTGGATTGACTGTTTTGAAACTCATATGGTAGTTACATAGCCCCTAGATCTCAGTTATCATGAAAAAAGCCAGGAAATTTCGATTTTGACAATATGGGACCTTTAAAGAACCATCGCTATCTTTCATTTTTATAATCTGAACCTTTTTGTGAAACAGATGTTAAAGGTTCTTTATGGAACCATTTGGACAAAAAAGGTTGTTCTATAGCATCGTGAAGCACCTTTATTTTTAAGTGTGTGTACTGGCCACTTGTTGATGCTTTTCCTTCCCTTTATCAAGTTTTAATAACCTTTAGAAATTATTCTAATAAACTGATTTGCTTAAGGCGAGACACTGCAGGTGAACAAATCTCTCTGTAAAAACCTTCAGGATATAGACAGGAATAAAAATGTAAAGTTTGGTGTGTGTAAGTGCTACTGAAGTGGAGATTTGTGGTTCAATGTAGGAGAAAAAAAACTCATTTTGAGAAAACAGCCTTTAAAAATATGTATTGTAATTGAAATCTATTGACACAAATAGATAAAGTGCGATAAAATAAACCATTAAATCTGCCTTTCGGATGTTTTCTTTCCACTAGTCTTAAAAAAACACTTTATGAAAAACCAAAAAGTCCAAAATCTCAAACTTGACAGGTGCATGAAAAAACTGTGTTTTTGCTTGCAGTGTCTCCCCTTAAGACACATTTCATATTATTATTATCAATGTTGAAAACCAGTTTTGCTGTTTAATATTTTTGTGAAAGTTGTGATACACTAACAAGAATGCTAATTATTCATTAAGGATGGATGCATTCAATTGACCAAAAGTGACAGGAAAGACATAATGTTACAATACTGTTTAATAACTTTCTATTCATCAAGAATCCAAGAATGTCAATAATTGAGCATCAATAATAAATGATAATACTTGAGCACCATATCAGCATATTAGAATGATTTCTAAAGGTGACACTGAAGTCTGAAGTAATGGCTGCTGGAAATTCAGCTTTGCCAAGAATAAATTACATTTTAAAATGGTTATTTAAAATTGTAATAATATTTCACAATATGGCTGTTTTTACTGTATTCTTGTTTAAATAACAAATAACAATAATTGTTTAAATAAATGCAGCCTTGGTGAGCGTAAGGGACTTCTTTCAACAACATAAAAAAAGTAGTGTACAGTATATGCCTTATTGATATGTCAACAGTTATTTTGAAAGATTTAAGATCACAAGAAAGATATATTCAGTCAAATGTGGTAGTGTGTGCGAGTGTGTGTTTGAATATAATGTAAAATATTATATTTTCGGAAATAAACCAAGATGGGCAGTTTTTTGAAAGATTGGAGAGTTTTTTTCCATTGCTCTATTGTGCTGCAAGAGTTTAGGAACAATAATCTAATAGAGGACACGAGGACTTCCTGTTGTGTAGGAGACTGACTTTTTCTAGAGTTAGAGTCTGTTTAAAGGGATAGTTCACCCAAAATGAAAATTATCCCATGATTTACTCACCATCTAGCCATCCTAGATGTTTCTTCTTTTAAACTAATGCAATTGGAGATATATATATAAAAAAAAAAAAGTCCTGGCTTTTCCCAGCTTTATAATGGCAGTGAATGGGTGTTGAGATTTTAAAGCAATATAAAGTGTATCCATCTATAATAAAATGCACAGCTAAGGTTAATAAAGACTTTCTAAAGTGATTCCATGCATTGGTGTGAGAAAAATATCCATATTTAAAACTTTAAACCATAATCGCAATCTTCCGCAAACTGTCGTAAGCACATTCACGAGAGAGCTCCAGTGAGAAATGGTGCACCCAGAAGCACAGAGGAGAGAGCAAAATGAAACACTGGTCATGAATTAGTACAAAATTATTATTATTTTTTTTTTTTTTAATAAAATGTCAGAGGATTTTGATATAAGCCAAAGTGGTTCTCGCAAGACTAGCATATTCTCACCGGAGCTTACGCTATGCCTGCATCCTACGTCATCCTCTGTAGTCCCACTCTCCTGTACAATTACACAACAGTTAGCGGAAACTTGAGATTACGGTTTCTAAAGTTTTAAATATGTGACCCTGGACCACAAAACCAGTCATAAGGTTAAATTTGACAAAACTGAGATTTATACATCATATGAAAGCTCAATAAATAAGCTTTCTATTGATGTATGGTTTGTTAGGATAGGACAATATTTGACTGAGATACATCTATTTGAAATCAGAAATCTGAGGGTGCAAAAAAATCTAAAAGACTGAGAAAATCACCTTTAAAGTTGTCGAAATTAGGTTCTTAACAATGCATATTACAAATCAAAAATTACATTTTGATATGTTTACAGTAGGAATTTTACAAAAAATCTTTATGGAACATTAACTTTACTTAATTTCTTAATGATTTTTGGCATAAAAGAAAAATCTAAAATTTTGACCCATGCAATGTATTTTTGGCTATTGCTACAAATATACCCCAGCGACTTAAGACTGGTTTTGTGGTCCAGGGTCACATATGGATATTTTCCCTACACAAATGCATCACTTCACTTTAGAAGGCTTTTATTAACCCCCCCAGAGCCATGCAGAGTGCTTTTTATGGTGGATGGATGGATGCACTTTATTTTACTTCAAAGTCTCAACACCCATTCACTGCTATTATAAAGTTTGTAGGAACCAGGACTTTTTTAAATATAACTCCGATTGTATTCATATTCTGAAAGAATTAAGTCATATACACCTGGCCTGAGGGTGAGTAAGTCATTAGGTAATTTAATCCCTTTAATTCTTTACTTGACATACCTCTCAAAACTTCTGACCTAACTTTCAAAATTTTGTCTCTTATATTATTCCTCTTTGTTTCTTTCCACATGGCTCAGGACTGGAATGGTGTGACCCATCTCACAGACTTATGGTGTCTATGGTCAGTGGCTTCTTTGCCGTGTTTGCAGAGCTTTTGTTGCCTGGGCTTGCCGTGCTTTCCGGTGATTGGCCTGTACTTCAGGCTGTTGCCACGTTCCCTCTGCTGCTACTACTTTCCTATTGGTGGTGAGTCATATATTTGCATCAAGTGTATTCACCGTATGCTCGAATCGACCACAATCCTTTGCAAATGTTGCAATTCGCTACAAAGATATGGCTGAAAATGAGACTGTAATAAGCCTATCATTTTTAATAATTTGTAATGACCATTTGATCTGCTGGATACTAAATTTAGGTTGAGGTGAAATTAATGAGGGCTTGTGGCAAAAATGCCATAAAAATGAACAAAAATTCTCCATAAATTCAAGACAAAGGGGCTAAAAACAATTAAACAACTTATTACGGCTGTCGTGACTAAAATGAAATGAAAATGAATTAAAGGGTCAATTCACAGAATTACATTTAGCTCGCTCACACTGCTTCAGATTGCTTATACGCGCTGTTTTAAGCAGCATTGAGCCTTATAACAAATCAAACACTTTTCTGTTGAACTTAAGAATGCATTGGCCAATCAGAGCCGCTTAGGTTAGTCAGCACTGAAAAACAGAGCTGTTAATGAGTGTGCACGCTCGCGAATTCCTTCATTATAAACAACACAGTGCGGATACATTGTAAATAAAAGATTCATTTCGTAGCTTTAGTGATTATAACAGGAGTTTTTGCATAACTTGTGCTAGACTTTCTAACATCATTGACCGACGTGTTTGTCTGCGAAGCCAGAATGTGACGTCCAATTCTTGTTTCATATAACAATATGAATAATCATTATTGCAAAATAAAGGGCAATAATCTACAATGAAGATTTGTCATTCAATTGCAGCCCTATATTTAGGTACCATTTTAACCCTTTATAGGGCACTCATTGAAATACTTGGAAATTCTAAAATTCAACCCCAGAGTGTTATTGGAGGTTATAACAAGACCTTTAAACATCTGTGACTTAATTTTTTTTTTATGTTTTTATGTTGAAAATTAGGTTAAATAAAGTGATCATATATGGTCACTTGCCAGTCTATGGTAAATTTTTATATATATAAACAAAATCTTAACAGAATATTTATTTAGGAAATTAAAAATATTGCTGTCTTCCTCGTCAGAACCCTCGATGGAGTCAGCTGGCACAACAAAAACTGACCTCTATCCATAGAATTGTTGAGTAGACAGCTGCAAAAGAAAAGAAAAGGATTCTGAGTCAGTATCAAGCCCATGTTGATTTGTTTGTGAAAGAAAAGTGCAGATCTACTGAAAACATAATATTCACATAAATTGTACATTTATAAGAAGATGTGAAAAAAATTGCACAAAGTACTGGTGGTACCACTTATTTTAGCAGAAATAATAAACCAATCTATAGGTCCTAAAACTGACCAAAATTACAAATTTTTCACTGTTTATTTCTTGATCATTTCAATAAATGGTTTAAGTTTGACACTGGATTACTGTATCATGTTATACAAGCCTGTGCAATATTCAGTGGACAAAAAAAACAGGCATAAAAACAGCCAAACTATCACTTGCCTTACTTTTACCTGAACCGGGCGTATGTCTAAAAATAATCACTTTGTTGTGTTACCACAAACGGGCCTATGATCAAATATGATCGCACCATTTATATAACACATCGTTCACTAATTTCTAGAAATCCTACGCAAACAACATCTATATCACCATATAACACAACTATTCAACTATATAATGTGTGAGTTTCATTGACTTACCATTGTGCATTTCGATGCTTTTTCCGTTTTTTTTGGGAGAAGGTAGGAGTGTAAATCAGCATTTTCTCTTTTCGGAAGCATGCTGAAGTTTGAAACGCCCCAGACAACTTCCGATTGGTCAGATGCAATGGTGTCGCTATCTGTGACGTAGACTAACATCCGTTGATTGGCTGAGACAAATCCATGTGCTTACACGATCTCATACAAAGGATGCAGACGCCTTTGAAAATGTTCGATTAAGTGATCAAATATGGTGCTTCGCCCGATAAAGGGTTAAAGTCTATAAACAGTCTCTCCTATGACAATCAATTATTGCCCCTTAATGGAAAAGTTCATTTGTGACCCTGCCCTCATGACATGTAAGATGTAAGCATGAATAAGCCTTTACAAAACATTTAGTGAATTGGTAATAATTTCTTTCACACAGCCATTGTAGTACCACAACCATAAGATTGCCAACATTGAGACAGATGAATCATTAAAGACCAAGCATATCTTATGAAGTGATTGTATGTAACGTGTGTGTCTCTGTCTGTGTGTTTGTGCATGTTGCGAATGTGGCAACAGCTGTGCTTCAGTGTTCCCAGAATCTCCTCGTTGGCTCATGGCTACCTCTCAGATTCATCAAGCAAAGAAGTGTCTCCAGTCTTTTTCAGAACGAAATGGCATGTGTGTTAGTGATGAGCTCTTCCCTGCTGAAACACTGCTGTCAGGTAAGAATCTCTGCCTTACAAACATCACCTTCTGATTTGAAAAGTGGTCGTTTTTATTATTCTCAAACATATGTCAAAGCAAAATTATAATCTAATGTTGTGAGGGTTTTAAATAGAACTATAATTTAAATACTCTCTTGTGTACTGTATATGCATAGCCTGAGATTCAGTGGGCCTGTCCTGATACCCACACTTGAGTCTTTCATTCTTGACCACCTGTCTGCTTGAGTATTTCCTGTACTTGGCTCAAGTGTTCAAGGGGGCGTGAAGACCGCTTTGGCATTTAGCAGACATAAAACAGTCTTGCGCATTTACTTCCAGTCATGTTCACGCTTTTTTTAAGTGGCCAAGACTGCAAGTTTGGGTATGGGGACAGATGCACACTTTTTTTAAACATTAGTCTGACAGAATGAGTTATGTTCTAATTAAAACATACTATTCATAATAATGACTTTAAAAATAAACCAAAACAAACCTTCATCACCAGACTGTAAATTTGAAGACCCAAGACCTAAGGGCGGCAATTGAGAGATGGTCAGAGATATTTATGGCTTAGCTACTGGTCTAATCGATTGGTCGAGCTGTCATGGTGTGATTATACTTTTCACAGAATCAAATCAAAGGAAGCATCTAGCATGTAAGGGTAGAGTTGGTCCTGTGACAAGACTGCTGTTGTTTCTTGTGAATTTTTTTTCATGCAATAAATTACATTACAGCAAATCAAGACCCATCATGGATAGTGAATAGAGCCATTTAGGGTGAAGGAATTGAGCCCTTCCCTCCCAGAGAATTTTTCCTTGGAATGTGCTGGTCAGGTGTTCTTGGCAAAGAAAAAAAACTACCAACTCTTCACTCTTTAAACCTCTACTTTATACTCTCTCCGTCTTTTTTCTGTAGAGATAGATGAGGCATTCCCTGAAGACATCCAGCCAGAGTATCATCATGTTGTAGAGTTGCGTCACACCAGAGTCATCTGGAAGAACTGCCTTATCTTGGGCTTCACTCTGTAAGTTACACTAAAAAAATGTGGCTGCAGGCCAATCATAAACTTCTATTACACATTTAAGTGTTCTGCAATGCGGAAAACGGGCAAAATCACAGAATAATAAAAATGGAATTTACTGTATAATGCGGAATGTTGAGGAATTTGACATTTTGACAGAATAAATCAAAACTAGGCCAGTACACTTAATGCATGTCTAAATATTAAGGCACAAAAACATTATTTAAATATGAATCCTGCATGTTCTGCGTGTCTCTGTGTGAATAGATGGCGCAGACGCACGTTTTTGTTTACTACACACATACTGAAGCGTGACTCTCAGTTTTTTAGTTTCTGCCGCCTCATATGAGTACATAAATACATAAACATAATCTCTAGAACTGCTCTGAGAGCCACTTCATGAGCATTTTACTGTTTCTTGTGAGAAAAACTATCGTTATATCATATACAAACAGAAATTTCTTTACAGCAACCCATATAAATTTTATATACAACAAAATAAATTTTAACTTTAAGAAACTGAGAAATGTATATCTTAATGTAATAATAGTACAACTACTAAAATTATTATTTAAAAACATTATTATTTTCTTAAGGAATATTTACCAGAAAAATTATTTACCAAAAAATGTATTTTGAAAAAAAAAAAAAGTAAATAAGTAAATGATTAATAAAAATAATAATGTTTACGCATTTTTTTTTTAATAAAATCAATTAATTAGAAATGCTTTTGATTATCAATAAATAAAATGGAATTAAAAAAATTTGTTAAAAAAATAAAACTGAATTTGAAGGGGGGGTGTATTTTATAGGACCTTAAAATTTAAATTTTTGTTAAACCTTTAATAAATTGCTGGTAAATTGTGTATGTTTCATGATTTCAATTCATTAGACATGCTTTTTGATTAATATTTAAATTAAAAGAGAGTTAAAACTAAGTCTATAAAAATTTTAACCCAAAAAAATTTTTCCAGAAAAATTAAAACGGATTTCTCAGGGCACTAATTAATGAAGTTATAATTTAATTTCTATTCAAGTAAAATGTTCTCTTTGTCGTCCCTCAGCTTCATTGGCACAGGAATCCAGTACTGCTTCACACGCAACCTGCACATCTACTCACCACACTTCTACTTCAGCTATTTTTTGCGTGTGTTGACTGGAGCTCTGGCCTGTATTTTCCTGTGTGTGTCCGTGGACCGTTTTGGCCGCAGGGGGATGCTGCTGCTGGCTGCCATTGTCACGGGTCTCTCTTCACTGCTGCTGCTGGCTCTCACGCAATGTAAGCTTCTGTTCAAGCTTGACACAATGCTCTTCCAAAAGTGAATGCCTTTGAATCTTATGCAGAATTGCGTTTCAGTCTCTCCTATGATTTTGGTTAGCTTTTGTTTTACTGACTCAATCTCTACCATCTTCTTTCAGACCTGCATGGAGGGTTTGTTCTGGTTCTGTCTGTAGTGGGTCTCCTCTCGTCTCAGGCTTTGGCTATGCTCAGTGTGTTCTTTGGCAGTGAAGTCATGCCAACTGTTGTCCGGTAATTTCCAATCTCCACTCTGTAAAATGGTTTCTACATACATCTGTGGCTGTTACACAAAGCTAGTTAAACAAACCCCTTGAGTCTCAGAGTAGGTTTGGAGTTGACGAATCCAATCGAATCCAGCCCAGTTCAGATGGGGTTCACAATACTCGCTATAAACTTTCGGTTAACTAATGGTTAATGCAAGAGAATCAACTGAAGTTACTTATTGAATAATTTACATATGTTCAAAAAGACCTTTTAATGAAATGTTTAGTAGCATATTAACAAGTTTAGCTATTTTTAAAGCTTTAGATTTGTGGTCAAAAGTTTACACCCCCCTTACAGAACCTGCAAAATGTTAGAAAGAAAAAAAATAATAGTAAGGATTATACAAAATGCAATAATAATAGTTGAATTTAAAAAATGACCATGTTCAAAAGTTTACATACATGATTCTTAATACTGAGTTGGTACCTGAATAATCCACAGCTGTGTGTGTGTGCATGGCGTGTGTTTTATTTAATTTATTTTATTTTTTTGTTTAGTGATGGTTGTTCATGAATCCCTTGTTTGTCCTGAACAGTTAAACCGCTTGCTGTTTTTTTAGAAAAATCCTTCAGGTCCTCAAATTCTTTGGTTTTCCAGGATTTTTGTGTATTTGAACCCTTTCCAACAATGACTGTATGATTTTGACATCCATCTTTACACACTGAGGACTACTAAGGGACTCAAATGCGACTATTACAGAAGGTTCAAATGCTCACTGATGCTTCAGAAGGAAAAACCATGTATTAAGAGCCAGGGGTGTACACCTTTGAACAGAATGAAGATTCAGTATTGCCCTTCAAAGGCTACAGAATAAATAAGTAAATGCACAAGTAAAAGTACAAGTAAAATGCACCCTTTGTTTTACTAAGAATGCACTTAATGCATTGTTTTTTTTTAAAACATAAATGCTGGAAAACCAAAGAATTTGTGGGACCTGAAGGATTTTTCTGAAGAACTGCAGGCAGTTTCACTGTTCAGGACAAACAAGGGACTCATGAACAACTACTGTATCACTAAACAAAAAACTAAGTATTAACAATCAAGGGGATGTTAACTTTTGAACAGGGTCATTTTTCTCAATTCAACTATTATTTTCTCTTGTGGACTATTTGTAAACATATTTCATTCATATCTTCAAACATATCTTACTCAGGTCAGTACTAAACAATAACATGCATTTTGTATGATCCCTCTTATTTTGGTCAAATAATTAACATTTCGCAGATTCTGAAAGGAGGATGTAAACTTTTGACAGCTGTATATAGTCTAAAGCTTGTATTTTACACACACACACACACACACACACACACACACATACACACACACATATATATATATATATATATATAATTATTCATTTATTTTTTTATTTTTTTATAAATGAATTAAAATATTACTAATGTGTATAACTAAATTTTGGCTTGATTACTCAGAGTAAGACATGCTCCAGGGCACATTAGGCATTTAGCGCAAATTACCATGATGATAAACACCAAATAAAAACCAATCCGACTTCTTGAACTGGAAAAACCAGAGTTTGCTCAAACTACGCTCAGACTTTCCTGGTTAGCCAATGAAACTGGCAAATACACAGACATAGTGGTGCAGTAAGGCTAATCAAATAAGATCACAGGGGTATGTACAAGGAGTATTGTACAATGGCTTCCAATGCAGCTCAGACGATCATAATCAAGGGCCAGAGATATCCATTTTATAAAACCGATTTTGGTATGCGAACTCCATATTAATATATGTTGTAAATCAGTGGTTCCCAACCACATTCCTGGAGGCCTCCCAACACTGCAGATTTTGCATCTCTCCTTTGTCTGACACTCCCAATTCAGGTCTTGGAGGTTCTGCTAATGAGCTGATGATCTAAATCAGTTGTGTTTGATTAAGGAGACATGGGCTGTATCCGAAATCGCACCCTATACCCTATTCACTATTCCCTACATTAGTCCACTCATACAGTTCACTTGAAGGAGTGAATGAAAACGAGTGAGTGAATTCGGACACTGAGTGCACCGGAAGGACTGCAGCTTTTGCATAGTATTGCTTACTGTTTAACAATCATTTAAAACGGACAGTTCGCGTAGTAAGATTAAAGGATTTATTTTGAACTATGTCAAGGAGTTTACGTATAAAACCTGGTTAAACAATTTAATAATCAATTTACAACAAATTTGTACCTGTGTTGTATGCTGTATTACGCAGTGGAAGAGCGCGTTGTAAAATTAATGGATGGATGATTCAGCTGCGGGCGCCATCGTCTGGCGAGACGCGGGAATTCAGTCGGCGCGCGACTCTCACAGTGCATTATGGGTTATCTCTAGCTGTTGAGCGTACATCGGTTGTACACTCGTTTTTGCGGTGCATTGTGGGATTGAATGAGTGCACTCGAGAACGTCCACTATGGTTTCGAGCACCACTAAAAATGGCTGTCCCCTCAAATAGTGCCCTATTTGAGGGTATAGGGGGCGATTTTGGATACAGCCCTGGACAACATGCAGTGTTGGGGGCCCTCCTGGAATGTGGTTGGGAACCACTTTTGTAAATAACACTAAATAAATAGGATAAAACAAACACACACAGTTACAGAAAGTAGATTATTTGAGCAATTTTTCAATTAAATTTTAAGCTACGAAATAATAGCTTGAAAAGTAATGAAAAAAATATAAAATTTCCATTGCCAGTCAAAAATGTTTGTAATAAAACAAAATAAAATGTATGTTTTTGAAAATATCTTGCTATTATATTATAATATTATACTAAGGCTGCATTTATTTGATTAAAGATCAAAAATACAGTTAAAACATGATTTGGTGGTCAAGAAACATATTTTATTAGTTTCAATGTTTAAAAAAAAAACATTTTTGTTGTTTGTTTTTGTGGAAAACATGAGACACTATTATTCAAAAGTTTGGGTACAAAAAAAAGAAGAAAAAAAATTATAGTTGTATTCTGCAAGGACACATTTAAATCAAAAGTGACAGTAAAGACAATTATATTATATTGATATTGTATTATACACTACCAGGTTTTTGAACAGTAAAATTTTTAAAGTTTATTTAAAGAAGTTTCTTCTGCTCACCAAGCCTGCATTTATTGGATCCAAAGTACAGCAAAAAACGTAACATTTTGAAATATTTTTACTATTTAAAATGACTGTTTCCTATGTAAATATATTTGAAAATGTAATTTATTCCTTTGATTTAAAAGCAGAATTTTTAGCATCATTGCTCCAGTCACATGATCCTTCAGAAATCATTCTAATATTCTGATTTGCTGCTCAAAAAAACATGTAGTATTATTATTAGGAGATTTTTTTTTTTTGTTTCTTTGGTGAATAGAAAGTTCAAAAGAACAGCGTTTATCTTAAATAAAAATCAAATGTCTTTATCGTCACTTTTGATCAATTTAAAGCATCCTTTCTAAATAAAGTATTAATTTAATTTCCCCTCAAAAAAATTATACTGACTTTTATATACAAGCTTTTGAATGGTACAATGTTACAAAAGCTTTTTATTTCAGAAAAATGCTCATCTTTGGATCTTTCTGTTCATCAAAGAATCCTGAAAAAATGTACTCAACTGTTTTAAATATTGATAATAATAATAATAGTAATAATAATAATAAAAACTTTACTTGAAAGTCAGCATATTAGAATGATTTCTGAAGGATCATGTGACACTGAAGACTGGAGTAATGATGCTGAAAATTTAGCTTTGATCACAGGAATAAATTACTTTTTTTTTTAAATATGTTCAAATAGAAAGTTATTTTAAATAGTAAAAATATTTCACAGTAATACTGCTTTGCCTGTATTTGGGATCAAATAAATGCAGGCTTGGTGAGCAGAAGAGAGTAGTGTATATTAAAAAGTGTAATATTTATGTTTTTTGTATTCTAAAGACATTTATATTTGTTACAAAATTTTTAAATAAAAAATGTTTAACATTCTGTTTATTAAAGAATCTTGAAAAAGTGATCACATTTCCACAAAATTAAGAACCAAAGTTTAAACATAAACATTTCTAATAATTAATAGTTAACCCTTAGAGTTCCTGTCAAACTTAACTCAATGCAAAACGTCCCGCCGGTGGAACGTTGGAACACTAAGGGGTTAAGTAATTAAAATCATAACTGAGCACTAAATCAGCATATTAGAATAATTTCTGAAGGGTCATTTGACAGTGAAAAGTATATTGAAGCTTTACCATCACAAAAAGAAATTACATTTTAAAATATATTTTAAAACAGTTCAAAAACACAGAAAACAGTTGTAAAGATTGTAAAAACTAACAATATTTAACAATATTGCTGTTTTACTGTATTTTTAATCAACTAATTCCAGCACAAGAGACTTCTTTCAAAAACATTAAAAATTATTCCATCAGTTGACAATTAATACATAGTATACGGATTGTTGTTTGAGTGTTAACTGTGTGTCTCCCTCAGTGGTGGTACGCTGGGTCTGATCATGGCCGCAGGTTGCGTGGGAATGGCTGCGTCCTCTCTAATGGAGCTCCAGAATAACGCCGGCTATTTCCTTCATCACGTGATCTTCGCCTCCTTCGCCGTTCTCTCTGTCCTGTGCATCATGCTGCTGCCAGAGAGCAAACACAAACCACTTCCCGACTCGCTTAAAGACGGAGAGCGTCAACGGCGTCCTCCTCTCTTCCTCTCACGCATAAACCGGGACAACCCGCCTTTACTGCGCACGCAGCCACACAGCTCCGAGTACAACCGGGATAATTACTCCCGTCTCGTCACTGCCACCAAAAAGATGCTCACCAAAGATACTCTCCCATACAAGATCTCCATTTCACCACAAGCACCTTTGCTGTCCAGTAACGGCACTGCTCCAGACGCCCATGAAGACTCGTCCTAGCATTTCACCAATAGGTTTTTTTTTTACTCGCAGGACCTCATCTCATAGCATGGCTGAATTGGCCACTGCGTCTTTTCCCAGGGAAGACGTCGTCTTGGTGCTTAAACTGTAGAGAATGTTGAGTATTAGGTTCATTAAATGTCGTTTGTCAATTTGTACGTTTGTTTTGTATTGTTTGGGAATCCAAACTCTATGCACAGATGTTGCTGGGAGACTCTGTCCATAGTTTATATGCTTAAACATCATGTCTCTCCTTTTTCTTTGAATGAAGTTTCAGATTTAGTACCCACTAATAGTCACCCGAGAGCCATCGCCTGTCCACTTAGCGGGGGCATCTTATGCCTCTCATTAGTGCAGTCCTGTGACTAAAGCACCAGTTATCCACATAAAAACGCTTAACCTCACTGGCTGGTGATTCACTGAGGAGTGCTAAAACATCCACTCAATATCCTAGTTTTATTTCCTTAGTGTGGAATGTGTCGCACTCGATGACGTCAGAATCACTAGGGAAAAGTCTACTCTTTAAAATGTTGGAATGTGATTTGTTTCTGTGGAATGGTAGCTCATCTCATTTCCTCCTTGTGTGGAGTTTTGTCGCATCACATTCCTGTCTTTCTGTGGTTTCGTCTAAATGTGAAGTTTTCTTGTGTGAAGCTACAACTGAACCAAACCTGGCAAAGCAAGGGAACTGTTTTTGTCATTGTTTCGCTTTTGTATTTCTAATACATGTTTAAAATGGAAATAAACTGTTTACTGTACCAAGCTGAAGTAGTATTCCTTGAATTTTGGCTCCTGAAGCTAATGTTTGAATGAAAACGTGAGCAAATTTGAACACTGGGTGTGCCTGGGGGTTAGTGTATTTGCATACTTTGTGTTTGCTCTTTAATAATAGAAATGAAACGTCTGACAGTGTGGTTTACCACCTCATTTCTTTTCTTTGGCAGAGATGTGGGAATTAATTCGGGGCAGCCTTCATAGTGCATTATAGATATTTTTTGAGCTGTATAATGTAATGGTTGTACATTATGGCAGTGGTTTGCAAACTCTTTTGTGTGTGTGTGTGTGTGTGTGTGTGTGTGTGTGTGTGTGTGTGTGTGTGTGTGTGTGTGTGTGTGTGTGTGTGTGTGTGTGTGTGTGTGTGTGTGTGTGTGTGTGTGTGTGTGTAAGCTAAACACCAGTAGATGTCAAATATTAAATACTTAACATTTATATGATTTTACTATTAATTTAATGAAGTTCACAGTTCTCTATCACTTAATGGTTACATTGATATGCCTGTCAAAATCAAATAAAAATATTTAATCTTTTTCTAGTGTTTAGGTGTTTTGTTTTGAATGTTTTAATTTTAAAAGTTTTTTTTCTTTAATTTTGCTTTTTATGAGTTAATTAAGTAGCCTAAGTATCTTTTCTTTCTTTTGATATTTTATTAAAAAGAGTGTTTATACAGTGAGGAAAAAATAATTATTTAATCCCCTACTGATTTTGTATGTTTGCCCACTGACAAAGAAATGATCAGTCTATAATTTTAATAGTAGGTTTATTTGAACTGTGAGAGATAGAATAACAAAACAAAAACAAAAAAAAATCCAGAAAAGCACATTTCAAAACATGATTTAGCAAAACCCTTGTTGGCAAATCACAGAGGTCATACGTTTCTTGTAGTTGGCCACCAGGTTTGCACACAACTCAGGAGGGATTTTGTCCCACTCCTCTTTGCAGAACCTAACCAAGTCATTAAGGTTTCGAGGCTAAGGTTTGCCAACTCGAACCTTCAACTCCCTCCACAGATTTTTTAATGTGCTGCTTCTTGAGCCACTCCTTGTCACGTTGCCTTGGCCGTGTGTTTTGGGTCATACCCATCCACGACCCATTTTCAATGCTCTGGCTCTGACGATACATGGCCCCGTCCATCTTCCCTTTGATGTAGTGCAGTTGTCCTGTCCCCTTAGCAGAAAAACACCCCCAAAGCATAATGTTTCCACCTCCATGTTTGACGGTGGGGATGGTGTTCTTGGGTTCATATGCAGCATTCCTTTTCCTTCAAAACACGGCGAGTTAAGCTGATGTCAAAGAGCTTGATTTTGGTCTCATCTGACCACAACACTTTCACCCAGTTCTCCTCTGAATCATTCAGATGTTCATTGGCAAACTTCAGATGGGCCTGTACATGTTTTGAGCAGGGGGACCTTGCGGGTGCTGCAGGATTTCAGTCCTTCACGGCGTAGTGTGTTACCAATTGTTTTCTTGGTAACTATGGTCTAAGCTGCCTTGAGATCACTGATAAGATCCTCTCGTGTAGTTCTGGGCTGATTCCTCACCGTTCTCATGAACATTTAAACTCCATAAGGTGAGATCTTGCATGGAGCCCCAGACCGAGGGAGATCGACAGTTATTTTGTGTTTCTTCTATTTGCGAATAATCCCACCAACTGTTGTCACCTTCTCACCAAGCTGCTTGGTGATGTCTTATAGCCCACTCCAGCCTTGTGTAGGTCTACAATCTTGTCCCTGATATCCTTGGACAGCTCTTTGGTCTTGGCCATGGTGGAGAGTTCGGAATATGATTGATTGCTTCTGTGGACAGGTGTCTTTTATACAGGTAACAAGCTGAGATTAGGAGCACTCCCTTTAAGAGAGTGTTCCTTTTCTCAGCTCATTACCTATATAAAAGACACATGGGAGCCAGAAATCTTGCTGATTGATAGGGGATCAAATACTTATTTCACTCATTAAAATGCAAATCAATTTAGAACCTTTTTTCTGGATTTGTTTTGTTGTTATTCTGTCTCTCACTGTTCAAATAAACTTACCATTAAAGGTATAGACTGATCATTTCTTTGTAGGCAAATGTACAAAATCAGCAGGGGATCAAAAAATTTTTCCTCCACTTTGATAAATCAAAAGTATCTAAACGTAGTCAGAATGGAAGCCAGTTTCTGCCACTGAATAAAAAAAATGAAAAATGCTCATTGTATTTTTTTTTTCTCTCAATTCTCGCAAATGCGAGTTCAAATTTCGCATTTCTGATTTTATAACACGCAAAAGACATACAGTCGGGTCCATATATATTTGGACACTAACACAATTTTCATAATTCTGACTCTGTATGCCACTAGAATAGGTTTAAAATGCAACAATCAAGATAAAATTGAAGTGCAGACTTTAAACTTCAATTCAAGGGGTTGAACAAAAACATAACATAATTTACTAAAGAATTACAACCCATTTAACAGACAAAAGCCCTTTTTTTCTAAAACTGGGACTAACACGAAAACTAGCCAACGGCTGGTGCTCAACATACAGGAGGATGACCCAACTACTAGCCCTCAAAGCGCCACATTTCACAAAGGGGCGGTACCCAGGATGATGCATCCCGAGCAGCCAAACACTTCCCTCTTTTATATTCACAACATGGGCACCAATTGGCTCATGAAACATACACAAATGACCAATCAAAATGAAATACAACCACTGATTGGTTAACCCATTTGAGTAACACCAGCCAATCATTCTGGGGCTATACCTCACTCTTCTACATAAGGAAAACATTTCAGGATTTCTCTCCATATAATGGACTTCTATGGTGCCCTCAAGTTTTAACTTCCAAAATGCAGTTTAAATGCAGCTTCAAAGGGCTCTAAATGATCCCAGATGAGGAAGAAGGGTCTTATCTAGCCAAGCTAGACAAGATGAGCATTTGAGGTTAAAAAGTATATAAATCGTTATTTCTTTTGCTACATAAGACCTTCTTTCCTCGGCTGTGATCATTTAGAGCCCTTTAAAGCTGCATTTAAACTGCATTTTGGAAGTTCAAACCATAGAAGTCAGAAAACTTAATTAGAAAACATAATTTCCTTACGATTGAAGAAAGAAAGACATGAACATCTCGGATGACAAGGGGGTGAGTACATTATCTGTAATTTTTTGTTCTGAAAGTGAACTACTCCTTTAACTTTTCCTCAAATTTTGTATTAAAACCATATTCATTATATAACTGTAACTTAAATATATTTTGGTCAACAGCTAAAATAATAAAATTGTGTCAGTGTCCAAATATATATAGACCAGATATCAGTCTTTTTTCCCCTCAAAAATTTGACTTTATAACTAGCAATTGTGAGTTTAAATCTCACAGTTCTGAAAAAAGTCTTTATCTCGCAATTCTGACATTATAACTGACATTTTATCACGTAATTCTGAGGAAAAAAACGTCAGAATTGTGAGATAAAAAGTCACAATAACCTTTTTTATATCACGCAATTCTGAGAAAAAGAAGTCAGAATTATGAGTTTATCTCTTTACAAACTCACAATTGCGAGTTTATTTGAGGAAATTCTAAGGAAAAAGGGTCAGAATCATCAGATAAAAAGTCGCAATAACATTTGTTTTTAAATTCAGTGGTGTCAACGTGCTTCAATAGAATACGCCCGCTAAAATGTGTAAACGATTAGGCCTATTTTAATAGTTTTGTTCATATAATAATACAATCGGTAATTGACTACAATTTGTAGATAGCATTGCTGTTTGGATCTATCAGATCATATACAGATGTTTATTTCTGTATTTTTTCTTTTTTACATTTCTATGTATTATGTTTAACTGTCTTTCGATGACAGCTGTTTCTCACTTTCTCCATATGATGGCAGCAGTGAGAGGTGCCCATCTCCTCTAGGTAAATAGAAATAAAATGTATGTTTAAGCAAGTTGTCAGATAAGACCTGAAAAAATGTTTATATTTTCAATTAGTCAATCATTAACAGAAGAACATGATCAGAGAGTTAGGTACTAGAATGACAATGTCATGGTACATTAGAATCTTCTTTACAGGAACATTGATACAGATAAAGAGGGATAGAAAACTTTACTGAGGAGGTAGAGCGGGTTGAGGTATTGTCATGACGTTGCAATATAAGCATAAACATATAAATAGACATT
>NC_133362.1:50126646-50150445 GCF_049309525.1 Garra rufa
AATACATTTTAACCCACATGAGGATGAGTACATGACGACAGTATTTATATTTTTAAGTGAACGTTTCCTTTATAGTCAGATACCTGCATGGAAATGGTTTTGGATAAGCAGAAGAGCAGAGATGAATTTGATGATGCATGCGTGTCCTCCAGTAATACAATGCAGATGTAAGTGAGTTGTAAGCTCTATGTCTAATTCATCTGTGAAGCACAGGATTGTGGGGCTCATGGATGCCGGTGATGGAGCTTTACAACACTTCTCCACCTGGCAGGTGCAAACTCCCCCCTCTCTGTCCGACTCTGATCGCTCTCCCCACAATGCCTGCAGACACACTAACATCCCCATTAACGATGAGCATGCTGCACAGGCTTCCTCAGGGGGCCGCAAACCCATGATGAGGATCCATGATGTCCCAATGCTATTATCTATAAAGACAGCTGCATGTGTGCGTAAAAACAGGCATTTTCTTTCATTTTCTGGAACTTGTTTAACACAGTATTTAAAGGTTTTCGGCATTGAAATACAATTGATTGTAGCAAAGTGGTAAGTTATTTGTATGTTAATTTCTATGTTTTGGTACCATCTAAACATTGCTCTGCTTGTTTGATCATTAAAATGCAGCATCATTGGCTCAGCCAATGGTGTAAGTTTGGGGACGGGGTTATCTGTTTGAGGACCAATGGTATATGGGGGATATTTTTACAGCTGAATTCAGTGACACTAGTGGCACATAAATTACACACTTTAGCAATAAAATTGCATTTTCTTGTTACTTTAGCCATATTCTACAACGTTTTTGCCTTTTCTGTAGATTATGCACAAGAATAAACTTCATCCAAATGTTCTCCAAAACAAAACAAAACAAAAAAACATCTTATTTTAAATATAAAGCAAAATCTTAAAATTAAAATAAAAAATATGTGTAAAGGCTGAAAAAATGCCAATAGGTAAAAAAAAATAAACATAATTCAAATGTTTTCTCTTATTTGATTCTCAAAAAAGCCTTATTTTAAGAATGACAATAAGCAAAAGACCTCAAAGAAAATGATTTTTTGCAGTACACAAACAAATCAAAGAAATGTAAAAAATACTACATCTAACCTCAAAATATGGCACTATGCATAGTTCTCTAAAAGCATGATTCATGTCAAATGCATGGCAGTTTTCAAAAGCACGTGTCTCTTTTTCAAAAAATCTCTTTTATTGTCTTTTCCAAATTAACTTTTTCTAAACTTACACCATCCTTTTTTTCTGTCTCGCTCTCGCAGTCTGCTACTTCCCTCTGAAATCTCTCAATATTGCAGGAGCTCTTTTCACCTTTGTGGGTCTGTGTTTTCACGCCGCACTTTAGTACTTCTGGTCCCATCTGTGGCTGAATAAAAGAGGAGGAAATAACTTAACTCCCTATCACAGGAATTTGTCAGACTGTTTGGACAGATTGGTAGAATACAAAATGCAGTGGGGAGCTCTGATGTGGCGATAAAGCGCTCCCCTTTGATCGTACTTTGCCTCCCCCCGCCGCCACGCACATGTACACGTCAAAGTCAGTTACATCATATACCGAGAGACAGGAGGCTAACCACCAAATTGACAGGATTTCTGTCCTGGTGTAGCTTTTGAAATCGTTTCCCCTCGATTTTGTTGTGAGAAGAGGCAAGTTTTGCTTCTGATCAGTCAGTGCTGAGAGCTTTTTAGTTTTCTGAGAGAGAGAGAGAGAGAGAGAGAGACGAAACATGCAGTGCGGTGAGCAATAAAAAAACTACAGTCGAAAAACTATTTCCACGTGTAACATTATTTCATAATTAACGTCTAAAACATTTGCTTACGAGAAAAAATTGGAAATGTGACTTTTCTCTTTTTGTTGGAGTGGCTTTTTAGATGTTGCCAGCACTTAGGAGAAATTCACGGCAGCATCAACAGCGGCCGTCTCCCCATTCAAAAGCATTAACTCTGTGCCATGTGTCTAACAAACAGAGGCCATTCTACAGCCCTTAATGACAAGGCAGGCGCTCCTCTTGCCTCCCTCTCCGCTGTTCAAATTGCTCTCCAAATGAAGTACAGCTGTGCCGACCAGGTGCTGCCATCCCTTTCAGAGAACAGGAAATTATCAAATCCCCAAATTCCTCAAACACAGCAAATGCCGGCTGCCTCTTCGTGTCTGTGGGCTCTTATTTGCGGCGGGTAGCGCGCCTCGTGTTGCCATGCGTTCACTATGCATAGATTACTGCGGATCTTATTGTGAGTGTTTTTGCTTAAGATTAGAAAGTCTTCTCTTGGAAACCAGAGAGCAACCTTTTTCGACATGCCATTGTTTTATTTTTCTTGTTAATTAATCCAGTTGATTTCAGTATTTGCACTTGCTATTCTCTTTGATTTTTATGGCTTGTGGTGATAACTCTGAGTGCGTTTCTTCCCTTAAATTATGTGATCTTTAGCATCATTGTAGTTTGCATATAAAAAGTTGAATATCTTGATTCATTATCTATACTCTAATACAAATGATTATTTTGAGAGCACAAAGCAAAAGCAAAAAGGTTTTTCTGTGCAGTCTTCCAGTACAGCTCATAACTATATAAAACTACACAACTATATACTACCTGTGTTATTGAGGAAAAGCTAATACATCTTATATTAAACTTTGTCTTTTAGTGCTTATGTGCCATTGATATGACCTTAAGGTTGCGACCTCTCCCTTTGAGCAAGCAACGAACTAGGGTTAGGGGAGCTCTAGGTGGCCACAAGGGGGTGATATGGAGGTAAATCTTTCATTTTTATTTTATTTTAATTTAAATTTTTTATAAATACATAATGTATTTTTAGGTCTTTCAAAGGTAACGTGTGCACTTAAAATTATTAGTGAAACATATTTAATTAAATTTAATTATGTACTAATTTGATGACCTTAAATGTTCTTAAATTCTCTGTTTTTGTTGTGATTTTTTAATGATTATTTTAAGTCCTCCAAATGTACTTTTTTGTGATATATAATAGGTTCAATATTTATATATGTAAATAAATTAATTAATAAATATCATACATAATATTTAAATAGTATAAATAGGTTTACATAAAAATATATAACTTTCTTCCTATAACCACATATATAAGTATAAAAATCCCATTTTTCGCCTCTGAATAAAAAAAGGTATTTACTTTTTATTTGTAACTTTTTATCTCACAATTCAGAAATTTTTTCCTCGCTATTGTGATAACTTGTGAATCTGACTTTTTCTCAGAATTGTGAGATATAAACTTGCAATTGCGAGACATAAAGTAGACTTTTTTTCTCTGAATTGGACAATTGTGAGTTAAGTCAAAATTGTGAGATAAACTCGCAAGTCTGAAAACATACTTTTTCCCCCCTCAAAATTGGACTTTATTACTCGCAATTGCAAGTTTATATCTCACAAAGAAGAAAAACTGTCCTTTATTTCTCCAAATTGCAAGTTTGTCTTACAATTCTGAAAAATAAAGTCAGAATTCTGAGAAATAAAGTTCTTTTTTCACAGAATTGGCCGTTTATATCTCAATTTTACCTGTTTTTCTCAGAATTTCGAGTTGCGAGATATAAACTCACAATTCTAAAAACATTAGTCTTTTTTCCCCTCAAAATTAGACTTTATAGCTTGCAATTGCGAGTTTATGTCGTTCAAAGAAAAAAGTTCGCATTGTAAGATATAAACTCGCAACTGAAAGAAAAAAAGTCAAAATTGCAAGATACAAACTCGCAAATCTGAGTTATAAACTTGCAATTTTGAGTTATAAATCCAAATAGAGACATAATGTAAGAATTGCGAGATATAAACTCACAATTTTCTCTTTTTTTCAGAATTGCCCCTTTATATCTCAAAATTGTTCCTGTTTTCTCAGAGTTGCGAGGTATAAACTTACAATTGTGAGTTACTAAGTCAGAATTGCAAGATACAAATTCACAAATCGGACTTTTTTCTCAGAATTGTGTTATAAACTTGCAATTTCGAGTTATAAAGGCAGAATTGCGAGACATAATGTAGGAATTGCGAGATATAAACAGTTTTCAAATTTTTTTCTCACATTTGGCTGTTTTTATCTCGAAATTGTACCTGTTTTCTCAGAATTCTAAGTTGCAAGGTATAAACTTACAATTGTGAGTTACTAAGTCAGAATTGTGAGAAATAAACTTGTAATTCTGATAACATATCAGTCTTTCCCCTAAAAATTAGACTTAATAACTTGCAATTGCGAGTTTATATCTCACAAAGAAAAAAGTCAGAATTGCGAGATAAGAGAAAAAAGTCAGAATTGTGAGATATAAACTCGCAATTCTGAAAACATCTTTCTTTTCACCCTTCAAAAAATATAAACTCACAACTGAGAAAAAGTCAGAATTGTGAGTTTATAACTCGCAATTTTGACTTTATAACTCTCAATTGCGAGTTTCTATCTTACAATTCTGAGAAAAAAAAGTCCGAAGAGATAAAAAGCCACAATAACATTTTTTATTAATTCAGTGGCAGAAACAGGCTCCCATATATACAGTAAGCTGTGATCATATAAGTGTCCTTGGCATCAAAAATATAAAAAAAATCCCTGTTCTAGAACATAGTGTGTCAAGTTATAAATTGATTGAATATGAAAAGAAGGTAAAACAACATACTTTAGCTTTCAAATCTACAAAATAGCCAATGTGGCATTGAGAAGTTTTATACACCCTACAACAACAGAATATCTATTATAAAGTGTATTTTGATGACCTGACTCAAAAACACATTTTCATATGTTACAGGTATTTTATCCCATTGTCTTATGATTTACCAGTAGGACCAGCTTTTTCAAGTATGCTCTGTACTTTTCACTACACTTGTGCTTTAAATATCGAGAGCAAACATCACTTCCCCCTTTTCATCCATCTGATGTGTATGCTCAGCTGTTCCAAAGGTAGAAAAGTGCATGGCCTTGTACGCAGGAGAAGTACAGCTGTCAGTGTCTCCATTAAAGTCCTTATTCATAATACACAAAGCATTTCCACAGCCTGGCTTCATATGTGAACCCCCAGCTGGTCTCCCACCCCAGGCAAATCCCATTCAGGCATTGCTCTAGCCAGATGTGCACTGCACACCATGGCCTCTAGGTCAACACATGTTAAAGGTATACAGAGACACCATCATATGCAAAAGAAAGATGAAAATCAACCATAACAATGAGGTTATTGGAGAAGCCAGTTAAGTGCAGGGATCTTTCAAGGTTCTTTTTAAGAATTGTTTGAGAAGCTGCACTGCGTAAAATAGTCAATGACATGATGCTTTTTTTGGCAGACTCTTTCTCACTCTCTCTCTCTAAATATATATATATACACTGTCGTTTTAAAGTTTGGGATCAGTTTAATGTTTTTCTTTCATTCTGCTCATCAAGGCTGTTTATTTGATTATAAATACAGAAAAAATAGTAATATTGTGAAATATTACTGCAATTTAAAATAGTGGTTTTCTATTTTAACATACTTTAAAATATAATTTTTTTTTTTTTTTATTACTGCATTCTTCAGTGTTACATGATCCTTCAGAAATAATTTTAATATGCTGATTTATTATCAATGTTGGAAACAGTTGTGCTGCTTTTTTTTTCAGGATTCTTTGATGAATAAATCATTAAAAGCATTTATTCAAAATAGAAATGTTTTGTAACAGTATACACTACAGTTCAAAGTTTGCAGTCAGTAAATTAATACTTTTATTCAGCAGGGATGTGTTAAATTGATTTATTAAAAAGATGGTAAAGACTTTAGAAAAGATTTCTATTAAATACTGTTCTTTTTAACTTTTTATTCATCAAAGAACCCTGAAAAAGTACCACAGGTTGCAACAAAATTTTAAGCAGCTCAACTGTTTCCAACATTGATAAATATTAGAATGATTTCTGAAGGATCGTATTGGTGGTGATATCATATTGATTAAAACAAGAATTAATAAAATAATGAGTTTCTTTTAAAAAATATTAAGAATATATGAAAACATTTTCTTAATAATAACAACATTATTGTTTCTTAGAAAAATATATAATATTTGAATACATTATATTATCATTTTAATACTGTTTAATAATATTGAGGGCGAAAAAGTCTGGCAAGTCATAGTGTGACCAATGTGAACATGTTTTTTTTTTTTTTTATGTAATGTGGTGGGACCAGTATAGTGAAACAAGCATACAAAAATATAAGTTTAATATAATTATTATCAGAGAGGACCCCTGAAGACACTCATGAGTGTGGTTTAAGGTCAATGATGGAAAATATGAAATAATTTATAAATTAATATTTTTTTAAATAATAAACTTCAGAAAATTAATTATTTTTTTCATAATTAATATGCGTATATATTCAAGGTTTAAGGTAAAAATACACCACATGAAATATGACATGACATTTAATGACGAGTTTATAAATTTCATTTTTTCATAAAAAATATACCAAACAATATGAAATGAACATGTACAGAGTACACTTCTACATGTGTAGTAAAATACATTTTGATATATTTTTATTTATCATTACCATTGACAGTCTCTTATCTCTGACCCCCAAAGCGGATCTTGCGTTTCTCCTCCACACTGAGCTCTGAGCTCGTGCACATGTTTTCTCCTCATGTTTTCTTCTTTGGCATTTATATGCCTCTCTGGCACTCGTGCCAGGGTCAGACAGTCCAGGTGGATGCCCGACTGATCAAGCCTTTTAACAGCCAGGCTTACTGGGATCACAAGATGCGCCCATGCTGGCTTTTATGTCCCCTTGTGCAGTTGAGGACGACCTGAATTGGAGATGAGCAAACCCCTGCTGAAACCAGATAACCTCAGATGGGCAGTCTCATTCGAAGACTTGGCCTGCGCTGTGCCTCTGAAAAAGAAGGCGAACTCTTTGAAATGCAGAGCTCCATAAAGAATTGACAAGTAGGAGAAGAATCAAAGGATTGCAATTGGAAAGCAGAGAGCGAAAGTGATTCCTGAATTAAAGATGAGGAGGAAATGTGTCAGGTTCTAAATGCCAGATGAGAAAGAGGAAATCAATATGTTTTCACACAAACAGAGACCATAATTCCTCTGGACGTAATATTAGATTTATGAGCGACGGTGTACAATGCGCGTAGAATCTGATACGGCGAGTCTCGCATTCAAATGCGTCCGGCTGGTACGCGAGTAATCAAACTTTCAGAAACGCGTCTTGCTTATCGGAAGTCTGTCTCTCTTCTCTTTCATCCCAGCCAGAAGAGGACAGACAATGGCAGCAGTCCTTGTGAGATAAATAAAGGGGGGGAATATTGTAATGCGGTGCCGACAAAGCGTTCTGGTGATGGTGGCAGCTGATGGCTATTATGTCCAGGTGGCCAGGGTTGCGCCGGGGCTCACAGAAAGCCTCCCAGCTGCTGGGATTCTTCGCATGTCAATTAGGGGAAAAGGGAATGTGTGTTTGCAGGTTTCACAAGGACACACGGCACTCCATGTGTCACATTTGGCCAAAATGCACAAAATTGCCACTGTGATTATCAAACTACGGAAGGGGCTTCAAGTAATACAGGTGCTGCGAGTGATTTTTTTATGAAATGGCACTCAGAAAGTATCACTACTTTCTAATGGATCACTCAGTTAGTAAATTAGCTAGTCAGATGACTTTTAGTCCATCAGTCATTTAGCATGTTTGCCGGATAGCTCATATGTGACCCTGGACCACAAAACCAGTCTTAAGTCGCTGGGGTATGTTTGTAGCAATAGCCAAGGGTCAAAATTTTAGATTTTTTTTTATGCCAAAAATCATTAGGAAATTAAGTAAAGATCATGTTCCATGATGATTCTTTGTAAAATTCCTACTGTAAATATATCAAAATGTAATTTTTGATTAGTAATATGCATTGTTAAGAACCTAATTTGGACAACTTTAAAGGTGATTTTCTCAGTATTTTGATTTTTTTGCACCCTCAGATTCCTGATTTTCAAATAGATGTATCTCGACCAAATGTTGTCCTATCATAACAAACCATACATCAATAGAAAGCTTATTTATTGAGTAATCATATGATGTATACATCTCAGTTTTGTAAAATTTAACCTTATGACTGGTTTTGTGGTCCAGGGTCACATATATGGGAAGGAGGACAGTTATCAGATGGTCATGTGAATGCCATTTTTCTAATGTTGCTTTTGACAACATTGGAAACACTGAGTTGGCATATTGCTGCTCTCTTCCCTGTTAAGAAAACAGCATATGCTGGTTAGGTAGGGTTTGATGCTGGTATGGAGAAACATGACCAGCTGAGAACCAGCATAAACCAGCAAAGGACCAGCATAAAACAGCTAAAACCAGCATCAAAACCTACCTAACCATGCTGTTTTTGTCAACAGGGTTGCTCCATCTTTGTTTTTTTACATGGTGAAATTTTGCCTACAACAAAAATGCTCCAGAAGGAAAAAACATGCATTAAGAGCCTGCAGGTAAAACATTTTTGAATTTGAAGATCAGTATAAATGTAACTTTTTTGTCTTCTGGGAAACATGTAAGTATCTTCTGTAGCCTCTGAAGGGCAGTACTAAATGCCCTAAAATATAATATTTAGGCAAAATAAGAAAAATGTACACATCTTCATTCTGTCCAAAAGTTTTCACCCCCTGCCTCTTAATGCATGGTTTGTCCTTCTGGAGCATCAGTGAGCATTTAAACCTTCTGTAATAGTTGCATATGAGTCCCTCAGTTGTCCTCAGTGTGAAAAGACAGATCTCAAAACCATACAGCTATTGTTGGAAAGGGTTCAAATACATAAAAATGCTGGAAAACCAAATAATTTGTGGGACCTGAAGTATTTTATGAAGAACAGCATGCAGTTCTTCTACCTGTTCAGGACAAACAATGAACTCATGAACTATCACTATACAAAAAAAACAAAAACAAAAAACAGCTGTGGATCATTCAGATAACAACACAGTTTTAAGAATCAAATGTGTGTGTAAACTTTTGAATGGGGTCATTTTTTATTGAAAAGGAATAAATTATTTTTATTTATTATTTTCTCTTGTGGACTATACTTTTATGTGAAATATATGTTCAGATCAACACTAAATAAAAACTAACATGCATTTTGTACAATCCCTCTTATTTTGTTAAAATAATTAACATTTTGCAGATTCTGAAAGGGGGCTAAACTTTTGACCTCAACTTACTTGATCTTTTGCAGGAAGTTTGGTTGACAATCTGCACTCTAAAATATGCTGGGTTAAAAACAACCCAACTTGGGTTATTTTGCAACCCAGCGCTGGGTAAATATTTTGTCAGATGAACAGTTACTATTAAGCGAGAACACCCATGGACAAAAATATAAGACAAACTAAATTTATTTGGGTGAATACAGCAAAGTTTACTATATTAAATACATTTGAACTCATTTAACAAGCATTTTTTAAATAAAAAGTAACATTTAAAAGCAGAATTTTCAGTGTATTCAACCATTCTCTGTAATCCGTTTTCACCGAAATAGTGCTAATTCTCGTGCTGTTGTATCTAAGCTGGTGATGGGCTGCTGTTCGCCAGGAGAACTATGAACCTCAGACTGCCAATTCGCATTTAACTGCTGTGACTGACTCCATAACCTGCCCATAAGACAACATATTTTAACACAAAATGAAATTAAATTCAGTATTATAAAAAAAAAAAAATAATAATAATAATAATAAAAAAATGTATGTTTTGCAAGGCAAAAGCCATTTTTATCATGCAAAACAACTGCTGCTGATGCAGCTGACTGACATATCGTTCTTGCATGTTGCGTTGTGTAAAATAATAGAATTTACAGCACAGTAAAGACTTTATAAATTAAATAAAATGTATACAAACCTTTATTTCACTGAAGAAGTGCACCCAATTGCAATTTTGTAGGGGACACAAAAATCCTGTGCTCTGAGACAGGCTCAAACCAGCCGTTAGGTAAAAAAAAAAAAAAAAATTAATAATACATTAAAACATTACAAACAACACAATACATTACCCAGCAGGCTGAATGTAGCACTTGGGTTAAAAAAATAAAAAATAAATAAAAATTAAAATATTTGCTTACCGTCAGTGACTTCTACTGGATATCCTATAGGAACCAACAGTAAATTTCCATGAATAGCATTGTAAAAATTGTGGAGTATTCTTATTGGGGCTTAAATTGTGACAATTGTTATTCTTTAACAAAATAATTATGCATGTGAAAAAAAAAAAAAAAACATAAAGAATGTCAAACGAAAGGTGAGAAGACTTAATTTAAAGCAATTATATGTGTTAATAGTGTAAAAAAGCTGTTCCTAACATCTCTACAACACTGAATTCATTACATAAATGTAATATTTTTGCATACTTTCTATACAATTAAGCTTAAAAAATACAAATTCTCCACTGAATTACATTAGAAAAGAGCAAAAAAATGTTGAGATGAGAAAATGGAGAAACGGCAACAGTTTTATTTAAAGTAGGATTAGTCTTTACAGTTTTTAAAGGGATAGTTCACCCAAAAATGAAAATTCAGTCATTACACTCATATTGTTCCAAACCCCTAAGACCTTTCGTTCATCTTAGGAACACAAATATTTAGATATTTTTGTATTAAATCTGAGACCTTTCTGACCCTGCATAGACAGCAACATAACTACCATGCTCAAAGCCCAGAAATGCATAGAGGACATTGTTAAAATAGGCCTTGTGACATCAGTGGTTCAAACTTAATTTTATGAAGCTATGAGAATACTTTTTGTGTGCAAATAAAAAAAATAATAATAAAAAAAATAACTAAAATATTCAAGAATTTCTTCTTACTTTTCTTCGGAAAAAAAAAAAATAAATAAATAAACCTTTGCTGTCTATGCAAGGTCAGAAAGCTCTCAGATTTCAGAAAAAAATATCTTAGTTTGTGTTTTGAAGATGAACAAAGGTCTTTCAGTTTTGAAACAACCTGAGGGTGAGTTATTAATGATGGAATTTTCATTTTTGGGTAAACTATCCCTTTAAGGCGGAACTTAGTGAGGTTCAATGGCGGTTCAATTAGGCTCCTGTTCTAAAGATAATCAAATTTACCTTTGATGATAAAAAAGACGTCAATCCAGTGTTTCTTACAGAATTCTGTTAATGCAGTAATGGAATCATATTTGTTTGACCAATTTAAATGAATCACTTGTGTGTCTTTGAGCGATTCACTGAATCATCTGACTGTAAATTAAAAGAAATGAGATACAAAAAGCTTTAAAGCTTACTGAACACCTGAGGATATAGAAACCTCATTCTGTTGCTAAAAAGGTGTTTGGCACATGTACTTCAGACAGTTAATGGAGTCCTGTTTACTCCGTTCCAGAAATCAGACATTAATCATAAAATTAAACTTTTGGAAAAGGAAAGGAAAGGAGGTGACGTGAGGTCAAGTATGGTGACCCATACTTGGAATTTGTGCTCTGCATTTAACCCATCCAAGTGCACACACACAGTAGTGAACACACACACCGTGAACACACACCCGGAGCAGTGGGCAGCCATTGCTGCGGCGCCCGGGGAGCAGTTGGGGGTGTCGGTGCCTTGCTCAAGGGACTCACCTCAGTCGTGGTATTGAGGGTGGAGAGAGTGCTGTACATTCACTCCCCCCGACCTACAATCCCTGCCGGACCTGAGACTCGAACCTGCAACCTTTGGGTTACAAGTCCGACTAACCGTTAGTCGTTAGGCCATGACTGCCCCATTTTTTGTAATATTTTCTTTATTAAACCTAAAGAATAAATGTGACCCTGGACCACAAAACTAGTCATAAGTATCACAGGTATATTTGTAGCAATAGCCAACAATACATTGTATGGGTCAAATGTATCGATTTTTCTTTCATGCCAAAAATCATTAGGATATTAAGTAAAGATCATCTTACATGAAGATTTTTTTTTTTATTTCCTACCATAAATATATCAAAACTTAAATTTTGATTGCTAATATGCAATGCTAAGAACACATGAGATTTGCTCAGTATTTTTTTTTTACGCCCTCAAATTGCAGATTTTCAAATAGCTGTTTCAGTAACATTTCAGCCAAATATTGCCCTATCCTAACATCAAAAGAATTTCCAAAAACTGAGTTTTTTATGATTTTTGTGGTCCGGGGTCACAAATATTCCCACATAAAGACGCTAACAAACATGGCTGTTGGCAAACCAAGCCATGAAATGAGTTTAATGCATGTTTGTGAACCAATCTGGACATGCTGCATTTGTTACCAGATGTGGATCAAATTTAATTTCTTTTTGTATATTCAAGCACAGGAAATGGTGGGGAAAATGCACTGAATCCTTGCTACATTCTTATTGCATCAAACTCATTTCAATGGCTTCGTTTCCCAAAGACCATACAAGCCAAGTTCTTCTTCACCCTTGGCTATCTGGTAAAGGTCGAAGTGTGCGTGGATGTTAGCCGTTACCCTGCTATGCCTGCCATTTTAATAGCATGCGCTGGGGTCAGAGGGCAGCGAGCGGGATTCAGTTTTCATACCCCGTATCGCACAGCCGGGTCTGTCCGTGTCTGTACGCGAGCTGCTCTTCGCATTCAGCCATGACAGGCCTGGTGTAATTGGCTCAGGGAGGTGAATCCATAATCGTATGAGTGGCACGTTCCTCGCTACATTTTGACATCAAAGGTGAGGGAGAGGGTGCGTGTCACAAGTTGCCATAAGGAGTAACCTTGTTAGAGGCCACAGCCGCACTGGTGAGGTGTTTCTATTTTTGCCTTCGAATTGCGTAGCACTATAAAACCAGAATATTTTGAGGGACTTAAATTTCTGGCTGCATCTGTTAAATTTGTTGTATGAAATCACGAGACGTTGACACAGGCGTCGAGCAGGTAGTTTCGCATATAGAAAAGCCCACACAGAGAGAGTATAGTTCCATATGGCGAAGCTGGACTTGTCTTTCTCCTGGCCGAGACATTTGAAAAGAAACGCGTCGTTCCTCGGAAATTCAGTCTCCACTGCAGCACACAGATGGTTATTATGGAGCTCCACATAAATTGATTATGTTGGAAATTAACTGTTGCTGTCAAAGGCAGCCGCCAAACCTGTCCCAGTGTGTCCCTCTGCCCGCTGATGCATAGGATCCAGCTGATGAACCAGATGTTGCATCGAGCTCTTCATTTTAAGGTCAACGCAGACGTGCTATGGCGGTCCTTACTCCTCATCTTGCTTTGTTTGGTAGGCTTGTTAGCCTTGTGTTTTTGTCAGAGACGGGTAACGTTTCAATGCAAGAGAGTCGAGATTGAAGAGCCATCTGATGTCTATGCTAGCAGATGTGAAGCTATAGTGCATATTAGAGTATGCAAACACATCATCCCATCACTGTCTGTCATTAATCGCACTTGAAATCATAGAAACAGTTGTCACGCCTGCACATTTGAAATGCATTTATACCATATGTAATCCTGAGCAATTAGTCAGGAGCTTTTTTTAAAAGGGGTCATGAAATGCACTTTTTACATTTTAGAATGTTTTTCTAATGTGCACTTATAATCTCAAGATAGTTTTGTCAGTCATAATTTAGATTAGACTGTTAGAAATGGTCATTTTTGTGAGACTTGAATGTAAACACACACTGCTATGACATGTTAGACTCTCTAGAAAACTTTTGCATTTTTACTATAACAGCTGCCAAGATTAACTAATTTGTGGTGATTATACCATTTTATTTAGATCTACCCCCTTTGGATCAAAGGTTTCACAGTCAGGTCTGCTGAGCACACGATGCAACCCAATTTCTGCAATTTCACGAATACTTTCATCATAACTAATTGTGACGCCATGATTCTCCCGCTTTCATCCTAATGATTAGCGCTGCTAGTCTTTCACAGGGAAATAAATAAAAAAATTGGCTTTTTATCTAACACACTGTGTACACCAGACGTGAGCGGCTCAATGCGGCACGACACAACAAGACTATAGAACCCATTATAATCAGTGATGTTGTCTATACTGGATGCGGTGCAGGACTTTTCACAAAGTACAAACTATTTGCAACAGTCGCTTTGTCACATCCAGTGTAGACAGACTTTAGTTGTTGTAACATGGCATGATGCAACGAAACAACTGTTGAGTCCAGTGTAGTCAGTGTAATAAACAGGAAATGGACAGAGAATGATGAGAAAAAGGGGAAACAGTTAAACCATGCAAGTACAAAATCATAGCCTAACTGCTAATTTCGACTACAAATACAAAAAAGTGCTGCTTGATTCAATTAGAACAGGGATTCCCAAACTTACATACTGGCAGTGACTAGGGGAGAGCAGGGCACAACCTAACACTTTTTGAATTTCGCCGTTTATGTAAATCCACTTGGGGTTCAGAGTACAATTTTAATCCACATTATTTTCACACTTGTCTAGTACAAATATATCACTTTGTTTCATATTTACAGTGTATACGTTTTTCGTTATTTACCTCAAAAGAAAGGAAGTGAAACGTGACAACATGCCCCGTAGGGGAACATTGTAACATCTGAGGGGCACGTTGTAACACGACAATATGACATCTTAAAATGCTATCTGATCGAATGAAAAAAAATATACACAACAAACTAAAATATTTTGTCAGTAAAATACATGTGTTAACTTTTTCAAATGAAGTAATGACGTTTTAAAAAAAAAATAAAAATGATCTAATTTTGGAGTTTGACAATGAACACATCGCAACAATGCTTGGAGCAGCCCTGAATCGCAACACACAGCTGTACAGTAGTTCAAAACAATGTGGACAAATAGATGAAACACATTTAGACATTCAGAAAAACACTCCCCTCCCTCCACACACAGCTCTCATAGAACACGACACACATAAACCAGCCAAAATGCTTTACCTTTCTTGAAATAATAACTTCTGAACATTAAACATTGATTGTCAGCCTTTATTCACCTGTTTCTTGTGGTTTCTTATCAAAATCCTTAGAAGTCAATAGTGTAAACTGCACCGCTTATGTCATAGAATATCATAGTTTAATAACAGCAGGGCATATTGTAACACAGTGTTACAACGTTCCCCATCTGCGCCACTGGAGTTTAAAACAGGTTACTGTCTTCTGCTGGTTTGCGAAGCATTAATAAACTATCTAAACTGATAAATAACAAATTGGGGATTAAAATAATAGCAGTTTTGTCTAATTTTAAATGAATACTAAAAACTGAAATGAAAAGTTTACTTCAGCCAGAAATGTACTTTTACTATGGTAAAATAAATATTCAGCGATATCTTCAAAATTGAATTTTGGCCTTCTTTTTTCTCTGCATAGTGTTGCTATGGCAACTAGTAAATACCGTAAATTTGGTAATGCTAGCGTGTGTGGAAATATTTGAACCACGTGTGTTACAATTAACCCCGCGTTAGGTTGTGCCCCGCTCACCCCTACACTGTTGAAAATAATAGCATATGCTCATTAGATACATTTTAAAGCTTGGCTGCTGCTTTAAGCTGGCCTTAAGCTGGTCATGAGCTGGTTTAAGATGGTCCTTAACTGGTCATGTGCTGGTTCTAAGTTGGTTCTAAACAGCTAGCTCCTGCTCATGACCAGCTACACTCTTAAAAGTAAAAGTGCTTCACAATGCCATAGAAGAACCTTTTTTGTCTTCAGATTATAAAAAAGTAAGAAAGAAATGGTTATTTAAAGAACTATTGACTAAATGGTTCTTTGTGGAATGATTGAATGAATGATGAAACTCGTGGGCACCACAGAAGTCTACTTTATGGAGAGAAATCTTGAAACGTTATCCTCAAAAAACAATTTCTTTACGACTTTAATATAACTCTGATTATATTCATCTGAAATAAGAAAGTCATAATGTACACCTAGGATGGCTTGATGGTAAGTAAATCATGGAGTAATTTTCATTTTTGGGTGAACTATCTCTTTAAGCTGAAACAGGAGAAAACAATTTAACGTCGAAAATATTACACGCAGCAGCTTTAAAAAAGCTTTTAGAAAAGCTCACCATCTATTCATAACTCATTGGAGGAAAATACCTTTAAAACACTGAGTCTGTCATGAAAAGAAAACCTTTCTTGTCAGTGCTTCTCCTCCTCACACCTAAAATATCACAGTGAAACAGGCATCTGCAGAACGCATTTCAGCCTTTTAGCGAGCATGCCTTTATCTCTGATTGGGGAGTGCAGGCTACACTCGCCACGTCTGGCAAAAGATGGAGTCCGGGCGCATGAATATGGATGCTGTCAGGTGTAAAAGAGTGGGGCTCTGTGATGCAGTGCTGTCTGTGACACATCCTCTGCTCAGCTCCCTGCTCCAATCACACCCCAGATGTACCAGGACTGCTGCTGCTGTCACTCAATCTGCGGCCCGTGGTGTCTGCCAGCAGCAGGAACCTCGGTCCATACCGCCCAGCTCTGACAGAATAAGACACAAAAGAGCCGTCCTCAGTTAGGCTTTCCAAGAGCTACAGGGGTCCCCTTTTAAATGAATTAGTGGGGAATGTTGATAAAATTAAGCTTAGGTCATTATTAAAGAGGATTCGGTGTTTGTGGATACAAAATAAGTAATATGGAAGAACATATTGCTGTAGTTTGTGAATCGGAAAAGACTAGGTGAAAATCCATTAGCATTTTGTCAATGTTAGTTTCATGTGTATGAATAACGTACATATGAATAACAAATATAGAAGGATAGAAGCCTGTTAATGTCTCAAAGTAAAGAAAATGGTAAGGTAGGATGTAATTGCAACTTTATTTATCATAATTGCCCTTTTGTTTTTCATAATTGCACCTTTATAACTCCTATATGACCTTGTGTCTTCCAATGACTTTATATCTCACATTATGACTATGCCTCGTAATTGCTTTATATAATCACATTTCTAATTTCACAAGGACTTTGGATCCTTGTTGACCATGACTTTATATGTCATAACTGTGACTTCATTTAATCACATTTAAAATGTTATATCTCACAACTGCAGTTTTAACTTTACAGTTGAAGTCAAAAGTTTACATACACCTTGTTGAATCAGCAAAATGTTCATTATTTTAGCAAAATAAGAGGGGTCATACAAAATGCATGGTATTTTTTATGATATTTCCCATAAAAGACATTTACATATAGTCCACAAGAGAAATTAACAGTTGAATTTATAAAAATGACCCTGTTCAAAAGTATACATATACTTGATTCTTAATACTGTATTGTTACCTAGCTCATATGCAACTATTACAGAAGGTTCAAACACACACACGGATGCTTCAGAAGGAAAAACAATGCATTAAGAGCCAGGGGGTGAAAACTTTGTGAATTTGAAGACTTCTAAAGGAAAGTACTAAATGAAAAATATACAATATTTAGACAAAATAAGAAAAATGTACACATCTTCATTCTGTTCAAAAGTTTTCACCCCTGGCTCTTAATGCATCGTTTTTACTTCTAAAGCATCAGTTGCATATGAGTCCCTCAGTTGTCCTCAGTGTGAAAAGATGGATCTCAAAATCATACAGTCATTGTTGGAAAGGGTTTAAATACACAAAAATTCTGAAGAACCAAAGAAACTGTGGGACCTGAAGGACCTTTCTGAAGAACAGCAGGCAATTTAACAGTTCAGGACAAAAAATGGACTCATGAACAACTATCACTATACAACCCCCCCCCCCCCCCCCCCCCCCCAAAAAAAAAAAAACAGCTGTGGATCATTCAAGTACCAACACAGTATTAGGAGTCACTAATAAACTTTTGAATAGGGTAAATTCAACTATTATTTTCTCTTGTGAACTATTTGTGAACGCCTTTTATGTGAAGTATCTTATTCAGGTCAGTACTAAATAAAAAAAAAATCATGCATTTTGTATGATCCCTCTTTTTTTGGTAAACGTATGTATGTGTATGTAAACTTTTGATTTCAACTGTATATCTCAAAATTGACACATTGTTTCTTTATAATCACTGCTTTAAATTACACAAAATCTAACACCGTGACTTCATCTTGCAGTTGTAACTTTCTCATAACTGTGACTCTCCTAGTGTGACTTTATTTCTTATTTCACAGTAAATTTATTTATTTGTACACTGAGGTGGACATGGGCTAAAATACCAAGAGTCACCAAGACATATTGACATCTAAACAACCCAACTGTGAGTCTTTGCATCAAAAATTATGATTTTTTTCACATTTTTCTCTTTCGCTTGCAGGGGATCTCAAAAGATGCCCTTCTGCTTTGTGCACTAGTAATAATATTTTCACTCGACATCTGTCGCAGTCACCTTTTCATGACCTTTATTTAGTTTTATGAAAACTCTATGTGCAGTTTTTGTCTACATAACATCCTTGAAAATGTAACTTTATTTCAAACTGAAAACTTTATCTTACAATGTTTACTCTGAGTTGGAAATAGGCTTTGATAGGAACAGCCTCGAAGACACATTGCCTGTGAAAAGTACACTTTTATTTTTTTTTTACAGCTAACCCATTAACATTTAAACACCTCTGCTGTGACTCTTTTCATCAAATCCAATTTATAAACTCAAATTCTTTCACTTTCACCTGGAGAGGTCTCAAAAAACACCCTTCTTCTTTGTGCACAAGTAATATTAATTTGACTTCACAGTCACCTTATCATGACCTTGATTATTTGTAGTCTTATGAAAGCAATTTTTTGCTGGAATTAGTTTTTTTTCCCTCCTAACATCCTTGACAACAATTCTGGAGTAAGTTAAGCGTCTAATTTATGTCTTTCTCGAAAGTTCGAAAAGCCATTTTAACACAGTTTACAGAAGTTGATCTCACCCATAATCCCTTTGGGGATTTTTTTTCTCCACATTGCTTTGTGAATCACCGCCGAGGATACGGACGTCTATTTATTGTGTGTATAAAAAGATTAGAAAAAGAAGCTTTCTTTTCTTTTTTTAATGCGATGTTAATGGGATGCGACACAAAATATGAAACATAAGTAGATGATGCTCTGCAAACCCAGATGGGGCCATTTAGCCTCTTTAAAATATATGAGAAATTAAACATGCTTGTAGGGGAAAGAAATGTGCTTATCTCCTTTTACAAAGCACTCCTGTAGAATATCTGCTAGTATCCAGACGAATGGAAACAGAAGTGAAACAATGTCGAGATTTTGGAGCAATGTGCACTCATTGTTGCCTGAGTTAGATTAAAAATGAGAGGGGGATGAGAACCGGTGGGGGGGAGGGGGATGTGCGTATTTTTTCCGTGATTCATACCCCGCTGTAAAAGGCAAAACTCTCAATTCCAGTATATCAGAACCAAACACCTTGGCTGATAGACGCTGTGAGGTGGAAAATAGCGAAATGAAATTTTCTGTGCTTAAACGGCGAGAAAGGAGGAAAAAATAGAAGAGGGGACATTCTCCAATCACTGCGCTGCCATCCCTCTTTGTCCTGAGAGGCCTGTTTGCCATTCTGCACGATTAACAATATTATCTGTACCTGCCCGCGTCTGCCGGCAGGCTGCATGCCATTGTGTTCTCGTCAGGGGTGAGCGCCTCGGGCCTGGCGTGACACTGACGCTGGCCCGTCAGGTGCCACAGGGTTGGCTTCTCCCAGGTGGGACCGCGCTGGCATTTTGACCGGCTCTTCGTGGGGAGGGGGTGTGTAGAGATCCCCGGCAGGAGAGAGGACGGGGGCAGCAACTCCTCCAGCACCTGCCCAAAAAAGGTGTATGTGTTTGGGCAGTAGTCCCAAAGGGTGTAGCATTTGTACAGTGTGTACAGAGCTCCATCTGGCTCTTCTGTCTGGAACAGAAAAGTGTGCAATGAGCCACTCCGGGTTTAATAAGCATTCAGATTGCTTTGTAGGTATTTCTGTTTTACATAGTCTCAACTTTGGATGCCGACAATGCTTTTAATGACCATCAGGTGTGTATCGCACACAAACAAATTGGAAGTTCAAATCTTTTTTGGCTGCTATGTATTTTCTGGCAGTCAGGCAGGTTTATCAGTATGTCAGAATAAGAGTGTGTTCACACTTGTAGTTCAGTTTCGATTGGTTCATTTGGTCCGGACCAAAAAGGAAAATTATACATTTGGTCCTGGTTCACTTAAGCCTCATACAGACTGTCAGCCCAAATCCGATTTTGTCCATATCTGGATGGAATCGGATTTGAATAACTGACTGTCCACACAGTCATATCGCAACTGTTCAAATCCGATTTGTGTGTCCATAAGCGCTCTTTCGTTTTACGGAATGTGCGTTGGTTTCTATGGCAATGCCGTTGCGTTATTATGCCAACACTAAAAACAACAATAACAGCAATACAGTTTGCAAAATAGATGCTGTCTTGCAATATGACAACGTTGCCGTCGCGCTGGATTATATTTCGTCTTCTAAAGCAGCGGCAGAAATGCAGGAAGCTGGAATGTGCGACTTTATTCTGTGCTGCCGTTTCTGCTGGTTTCAAAACTCAAAGAGGCACGTATACTAGCTGTATATTGTTTTTTCCCGCTTGATTTGCAGTTCGCAACAACACAAGCTTGTTTCTGCAAAGATGTTTGTTATGTTTTCCACAAAAAACGTCTGACGTGTTTACGTTTTACGTGGCATGAAAACGCAAAAAAGCAGAAATGTAGCTTGAAACGGATTTGACCAAATCTGATTTCATGTAGTTCGTTGCTGTTCAGACTACTTAAATATGATCAGATTTCAATCAGAGTGCATTTATGCCACGCCTAGACTGGGGGTCAATCCAGCGCTCTCCATTGACTTTGTATTGCGGAAAGCTGAGTCCTTGTCATTTCTGACTTATAACAAAAACAGAACAGTGTCTAAAAGCTGCTATGTGACAAGGTGTACAGTAAACAAGCTAAAAAACACAGAACTAACTTTTTATAAGCTGTCGACCTAAAAACGAGCATTTAAGGACACAAAAGTAGAGCACAACATGTCTTATTACTGAGAACTATGCCCACTGGAGGGAAACTTAACGGCGACAGTAAACATTCATTATTTTTGACCATGTCAAAGGATTATTTTACCACCCTGAAAGGAGGAGATATATTGAGAAATGACATTTTATTTGGTCTATGTCTAAAGTGTATTATTTAAAAAAACGTAAAATGCTTAAAAACACCAACTTGATGAGATTCATACATGGCTTTAATAAATAGAATGTTGATTGCATTGTCAATGTAAAAATATAAAATAGAATCGTTTTGTTGTTGTTTCTTTTTCTGAGTGTAATTAATGCTTATTTAACCAAGAAAATGTGACTGAGAAATGAATTTACATTCATCATGTGCTGGTGTTCCTTTACAAAGCCATGCTGTTGCTTTTGTCGTGCCAGAAACAATAGATGCAATTGCACTGCTTTCTTTTAGGTTATTTTTTACTTACTGCAGCTCCAGTGCAATACTGCAAGACAAAATATGCTGTTAAAACAAATCTCAAGCTCTCTCTTTCAAAACCTGGCCAACATGGATCCCTCTAAAAGTACTTTGATCAATTTAAAAAAACAATACTCTTTCTCTCTTTCTACCTTTCTTCTCTCTTTCTTTGCCCACTCGTCTATTCACATAGAATAACTGACTCAGCTGCAGTCTTTGTGATATAATAACCAGTTCACCTCACTGAATAACATTTCAGAAGCTCAGTCCCAGTATAAAGCTAATTGTTCCTGAAAGAGAAAGAGAAAGCCGTGTGCGTGTGTGTGTGTGTGTGTGTGTGTGTGTGTGTGTGTGAGAGAGCAGTGATAAGAGTAGACGCGACACACTCTCACTGCAGGCCTGTGTGTGTGCTGAAAATGACATTTATCTTCACAGTGAGGCCTGGCCCTCCCTGTATGCCCGTATAAAGGGAACCGGCTCCGAGCCACACTGTATTTTTTTCGTTTTATTATTACTTTTCAATAACTACAAGGTTTCTTTTTTGCTCCCCGCAGGCCCAGACTGGGATCCTGCTGAGCTCAGATAGGCAGTGTAATATTCACAGAAACTCCATTTTCTTTCTTCCCCATGAGCAGTAAGGGTTATTTTGCCAGACAACTTTTCATTGTCTTTCTGAACTATATATTTTTTTTTTCAAAGCACTCTTGATGGATGTGAAGCAAAAAGGCCTTTTTAAGTTCTTAATCCTTACGCCACTGAAACAACTGCTAGAACCTATATTTTGTGGCTATTTAGAAATATTTTTAACCATTTTTTTGTGTAAAGGGTCTTTAATAAGTTAAACTGCTGAGTATAAATGAAAGTGCAAACAGTATGATAAATTTGTTTTATTACATGTTTTACATGCAGTCACCATATTTAAGACAATATTATATTACTCTGTTTTTCAGTCAGAAAAAATTATGCATTGGGAAATTAATTTTTCTTTTCCTTTTTGCCAAGCTTTTATGTGCTTTTTGACACTAATATAACAATACATTGTATGGGTCAAAATTATCGATTTTTTTTTTATGCCAAAAAAGGATATTGAGTAAAGATATTTTGTGAATTTCCTACCATAAATATATCAAAACTTAATTTTTAATTAGTAATATGCATTACTAAGAACTTAATTTGGACAACTTTAAATGAGATTTGTAATTTTTTAAATTAAAAAAAATAAATAATTGCAGATCGCAGATTTTCAAATAGTTGTATCTCGACCAAATATGGTCATATCCTAACAAACCATACATCAATAAAAAAAAAAAAAAAAAAAAAAAAAGATTGACTCTTATGACTGGTTTTGTGGTCCAGGGTCACATATGGGTCAAAGACATTAAGATGTTCACGTCACAAATGTACAAAAGTTATTTTATGTCTATAGAAACAAATTAAATGTAAGTAAAGTGTCTAATTTTAAGGTTTCAAATACGTTTTTGGAGAATAAAATGTCAAAATTTTGTTGAAATAATGTTACATTGTCAATCAGTGTAACACGGTATTTATGTAAAAATTCAAACAACATGCTTATTCTGACTTGTACATATTAAAATATATAAAAGAATAAGGGAGCATATTAAATTTTGTTGTGTTTTAAATGAGTAAAATTCTTACTGACAAGTGGGCAGAACCTAGGATAGTGGTGAATTAAAAAAAATGTAGAATTATAACTAATTAGCATTTGGGGTGAAAGTAATTCATCTTTTAATATGTCATCAATTGATTTTTGTTGTAAATATCTCTGACAAGATTATTACACTAAATGACATTTTAGTGGGTGCCTTCTGTGAACTAGGGAAACATGTATGATATTTATTTTTTGCTAAGAATAACAAAAACAAAAATGCAATTAAATTAAACAGAAAACTTTTTTTTTGGAAAAACAATAACAATTTAAAGCTATATTACACAATGTTTTTATGCTTAAACCCTTTTTTGTTTTTTTACCCAAATATGTTGCAAACAGGGAAGCTCAATGAAATACATTTTTGAAATAGGAATATATTCAGTTTCAACCTTCATATACCAAAATATATATTTCTAAATGTATTTCAGGAGCAATGCATATTCTTTGACTAAAATATATAGAGATCAAAACATATTTTTTAATCCTTAAAAAAATATATTGATACATTACAAACATACAAAACAATATAATGATAGAAAATATATTTATGTAAATTTTGAATAATTTTTAAAAATATATTTTAAATGTATAAATATATATAAATTTTTTTTTTAAATTACCAGAAATATATTAGTAAAAAATATATTTATGTAAATGTATTTTGAATCAGATTTTAGCCATTTTTAAAATATATTTTAAATGTATAAATACATTTTCAAAAAAAGAAATAATAATAATCTAAAATAATAATAATAATAATAACAATAATAATAATAATTTGCCAAAAAATATA
>NC_133362.1:50150945-50205855 GCF_049309525.1 Garra rufa
TGAGCAGATTTTCCACTACAGGTGGCCAAGTAGTTTTTAAACGCTGCCTGTGAGCAAAACCAAAAATATATGTACAAATTCACCAGATCTAAATATTCACAATAAACACCCTTTCAACATGAAACCAAGAAATGAGACCTACACTTTTCCTACCTCTTACCCCCCACAGTCTTTCAAATGTTTGCATCCCCCAAGATGCAAAAATCTTTCAGAAAATCAGAAAACTACTGAAAAGAAATCAGTGTGTGGTCAAACCTTGTGTGGTTTCTGGCCGTTTATTTCTACCAGGATCTGATCTTTGCAGTCTGAACTGAACAGTTTGAAACACACGTTTCAGCACATGTGCATTTGATGTGAAACAAGTCATTTCTCTCTGGCTTTCTATCTATTTGATACTGTATTTTCTCTGTGTTGTCACACGTATGCCTGCTTATGAGTCATTCTAAATAATTAGAAATATGACGATTATAGCTTCTCTCAATAACAAATTATTTGTTCGCTGTCTTTCTATTTATGTCTATCTGTGGCCTTCCACGAGGCTCTGTTTTAGATCGTTCTCTGTTCTCTGTTCCCTGGACAGCTTTTCTGTCTCTAGATCTCTACAGGTGCGTAACCTTAGTGTCCTCATTGAGCAGCATTTAAAATTTGATAAATGTATCTCTGCTGTTATCGGATCTAGCTTCTATCAGCTTCAACTGCTGCCTAAAATGAAACACTTTCTCACTCCCAAAAACTTTAGAAATGGCTGTTCATGCATTCGTTACGTCTCGTCTAGATTACTGCAACTCTTTATACTGCGGCATATCTAAGTCTCAAATTGCTCGTCTACAGCTTGTCCAAAATGAGAAGGTGAGACTTCATCATAAATGCCATAAACATGAACACATCACTCTGAATCTGAAAGCTCTTCAATGGCTTCAATGCAAACTTATGGTTTGTTTGTTTGTTTGTTTATTTCAAGAGTGTTGTGCAGTAAATAAAATGGCTTGTCTTGTGAGGATCTTTCTATGGATTATTCTTTATGTTAAAGGTGATGAAATATCAGGTGTTGAAATCTGTCCATATGTTCAAGAATGTGTTACACAACAGTTCTCTTTTTGACGGTTTCTAACCTGTTCCACTGAGTCGGTGTTTCTGAATAAACATAAAAAAGATTTCTTAGGAAAAATGTCAGGAGACTTATGTACTGTACTGTACTTTACATCTGTGTACAGAATACTGTCAATTGTTGTTCTAAATCACTTAAATGTACATAAAAACACATGTAATTGCATTAATTGCAAGAGAAAGTTTAACAAATCGAAAATTCATTCGCATTCAAATACATTTGATTTTATTTAAACTAAGCTATACTGCACTGTAAAAAATGATTGACTTTTAGTTCGGCGAATGAGTCATGACTGAGTCTTTGGTCTAACTGCACAATGAATTAGAACAACTTGAACAGAAATGGAAAGCTTGAAATAGCCTTTAACCACGCACAAAGTATCTCTTTTGTTTAATGTGCATGCAGCAAAAATACTAAGCCACGATGGCGCAATACTTCAGCAAAGTGTGAAAAATGCACTGTCCGCCATGTTTCTGAAACTTTGCTGATCAAGAAGGTAGCAAATGAGCGTCACATTTGGATGAAAACAGATGAGACTTAATGTACTGCAGATAATGAATCAAGTAAGTATTAAGTAAGACAGGGGTTCCCAACCTTTTTTACTCCGGGGCCCCCCTCCTTCTCCGGCCAATTTTGCAAGGCCCCCCTATGCCTGACATGTCATCTTATACTGTACTTCCACAGTAAAGAAAAAATAATTTATTTTTAAAACTTTTTTATTAACCAAAACATTTGTTTTGCCTTAATTATTCTTCTACTACATGTTATAAAAAAAACCTCAAAATTCAAATAAAATTTAAATTAAAACTTCAAATATACCTTATAATCTTTAAAGAAAACCTCTGCTCAATTCTAACTTTTAAAATTATTTTACTTCAGACATTCTTTACAACTTAAGAGTACTTTTTCTTAAATAAGTGAACCTGCTCTACAACAGGGAGATACCAAAAGACCACTAAACCTATCCCTTTGAACTTGACTGACTGAATAGCTACTGTTTGTATCCATTAAAAAATAATACACGAATTCAAACTACAGCAGATACATTCTAAATCTGTTGAAACACATCGATGTGAAGGTTTGATGAAGACGGGATCAGTGAACTCTGTCAGTGCGCGCCTGATGCTCATAAACACCGAGCCTCACTCCTCTTCTATGGGTGAGAATCTATTATAAAACACTCACATTAATTTGGACAACTAGTCAAATGTTTGTAATTTCACGCAAAAATACGATAGGGATCAGAGCCCCGAGAGCGCGCATAATTTGTGAATCAATAGCAGACTTATGCGTGTCTCATGCACGACTCTGATTTACACGAGACATTAGGCACGTGCAAGTTCGTTATTATGACACTAATCGTTTTTACCTTTTACCTTTACGACGGTTTGCTTCATGCATGCAGCCGAGAGACGTAACATTAGTTTGCGTACAGCATTTGGAGGTTTTGAGCCGCCATTCAGTCTGTATTTAACAGTGCGATGAGGCTCGCTGCGCCGAGTCTGAAGCAATCAATCACAGAACAAGAGAGAGGCTGTGCTTTTATTATTCTTATTTAGCGCATTAATAATGAAATTAAACAATTATAGGATAATATTTACATTAATTTTAAGATATCTCGCGGCCCCCCTGGAGGATCACTGAGGCCCCCTAGTGGGTCGCGACCCCCCGGTTGGGAACCGCTGAAGTAAGATATAAGCTTTCATTCTTAATTTAGTCTTGCCTTTTGTGTGGCTTTCACCGTAGCACAGTGGTTCTTGCAAAATGGACTTGGAAATTGAATTAATCGTGTCCACCAGTAATATTCAATATATCAGCTACCTCTAGAAATAATGTGAGATGTTATGTACTGAAATATGTAATATTTTTGTACTTATCTGGTGAAATGTAGGGGTTCGTTGGGGTATTAATTTGGGGGGGGGGGGGGGGGGGTGACAGTAGGCAGTCTGTCAGAACTGAGTGAGATGGTGTCTTAATTGAAGAGAAGCACTCAATGGAGTTGGTTGATGTCTGATTTACTGAAGACTCCATAGGGACTGTCACTGCGCTTTATCAGTCTATGGAAGATCAACAAAACTCCCAGAAGGTTGACAACAAGGATACAATATGCCCGGGTTATGTTGTTCTGTTAGCTGTAACCACAGTCATCAGAAAAAAACAACAACTTAAATTTAATTCGATCTCAGCAGTGCTTGAAGTGAGCCGGTATGCATATATTCTAGCGTACGGGTGTCCTTCACGCAGGTGCTTTTCATAGCAAGTGTGCTTTTTTTCGGCACTAGAGTAGTGGAATAATAATTAATTACTGGCTACGAATGTAAATAAGTACATTGTAACAAAAATAATGCCTTAAAATGAAAAGAAGCTGGTTTTTGCTATTACATCATTTTAAACCCATCAACTTAGAAAATGAGAAAGCGTTCAAACAGTAAGTTCAAAACAGTGCTAATGCAGAGAATAGTGACTTACAGTACATCCAGATGTCGTACATTATTTGTTTCAGTGTGTATTTGGCTTAAAGGCAAGAGTGTTTTATAGTTTGAGGTGTTTTAGATTATGTGGTGGTCAGAGGTTTAATGAATTATGAAAAATAAATAAATTATCATTTCTTCTCATCTTTAAGAAATCTTTTAAACTAAATTTTAAATTTTTAAATGACTAAATTACATCTTCTTTGCCAGAGATATAAATAGAAATAGGTTTAATTTAATTTATTAATTTAACTATAGAATAGTATACATGCAAATGACATTGAAATATTTTAATTCACATTAATTGCTTTTTCAGAAGTGCACATTTACATATAAAATATCAAAATATCACTCAAAAGTTCAACTAATTGCATTTAATGTCATTTTAAACTGTAAAATATTTGAAATCTATTACAAGTAATGTGCATTAAGGTTGGCTGAAAATAGTCTAATTCACACTTAATTGTGTTGTCTACTGATATTAAAGTATATTTGAGCTCACATGAATTGCTTGTCAGTTTATTGAGTAGTACACTTTAACCATATTACAGTATAAACACACTAGAAGCAATTATGAAAGTACATATAAAGTGGTTTAAAAAATCACTCAGAAGTTTGACTTATTGCATTTAATATAACTTTAAAATGTGATACATTTGAAATGAATTACAAATACAATGTACTTACGCTGCGAAAATGTGTTCATTAAAGTATATTATTTCTACAATAAGCCCACTTTATAAATATAAGTGTACTTCTTTTATACAAGAATTGAACATCAAATCACATTGAATTGATTGATTTACTTAAAATCTTTTCAATGGCAGCGTACTTGTAAATGACCTCTCTCCTTCAACGAGGAGGTCAGCTATGTGCGTCCCTTGCTGTCGAAGCCATAGACAGCGTCATTCAAAGTGTGTGTTTTTGCAGCTGAATATGAACTGGAACCCTAATGGAAAGAACGAGGCGGGTGCTGGGGAATGACTGATCTTGACAAGAAACAATGACTGTGACTCCAACAAGTCTGAAAAAAAGAAAAAAATTCATGCAGTCAGACTCAACCTTATAATATCTGTGCGAAGACATACTGCACATGTTTATTTGACAGATTAGTAAAAGTTTTCAGTAAATGGATGTAATAAAATACAGCTTTGGAATGGTTACAGATCTGCTAAAGGTCCTATTGTCATTTGAATGTATTTCCTCTGCTTGATCAGAGTGAAATATTGAAAAGGATTTTGGATTTATATAATGCTGTGACAACAAATGCTGTCTTGGTCTGTCAACTTAGAAAATAAAGACTCCTCAATATCTTAATGCTCTGTTTCTTTCTCATTTCCTTTTTAAATGTATAGATTTTTTTCACTGCAAAGTTATCTTTTATCATGTAATACATTTTTTCCAAGGTACACCAATACAACAAATACTCATTACAAAGTAACAATTAAATGGGCTTTGGACAGTCGCCCAATCCAGTCACAAATAATGCAACTGCATATAACACAAATACACAATGCTATTTAGCGATAGTGTTGATTGAAGTGTGTTTTAGGCTTTGATTTAAATTCACTGAAAGAGGTAACCGTTCTGAGTGCCAAGGGGAGCGAGTTCCAAAGTTTGGGTACCGTGACAGAAAAAGACCTGCCACCCATTGAAGATTAGCGGAAACTAGGCATAAAAAAACAGTTCTGAACTAGAAGACCAGAGGAAGTGAGAAGGGATATAGGAAGAGAGTAGGTCGTGAAGATAGAAGGGAGGAAGACCATTGAGTGCCTTAAAGATGAGCAGAAGAATTTAGTATTGGACACTGAATGATACAGGCACCCAGCGAAGATTAAATAAAATAGGGGTTATATAAGCAGAATTTGTGCGTGTGTGTGTGTGTGTGTGTGTGTTATGGCATTTTCTGATTTTCTATGCCTTAATCTACAAGAAGAACTGTTACAGTTTTTCTCAATTGCTAAAACACTATAACCAGTCTTTTGAACTAAAATTTCAAAACTATAATGTCATTTTTGAAAAAGCACACCCATTTCCCTAAACATTAAACACTATTCCCTGCTTTGACACACAAGTTATATTTGGTGAACTGTTTCTGCAAAACTCTACACACAAATCCCTACATTTCTCAGTGCTTACACCTTGTGGTCATTTAGAAAGCACAAGCATTCAATATTGTTCGCTCAAGTCTGCCAAGTTTGAGCTCGATTAGCACAAAATTACCCAAGTGGAAACACTAGGACAGCGGTTCCCAACCGGGGGGTCGCGACCCACAAGGGGGCCTCAGTGATCCTCCAGGGGGGCCGCGAGATATCTTAAAATTAATGTAAATATTATCCTATAATTGTTTAATTTCATTATTAATGCGCTAAATGAGAATAATAAAAGCACAGCTTCTCTCGTGTTCTGTGATTGATTGCTTCAGACTAGGCGCAGCAAGCCTCATCGCACTGTTAAATACAGACTGAATGTCGGCTCAAAACTTTCAAATGCTGTACGCAAATGTTACATCTCTCGGCTGCATGCATGAAGCAAACCGTCGTAAAGGTAAAAGGTAAAAACGATTAGTGTCATAATAACGAACTTGCGCGTGCCTAATGTCTCGTGTAAATCAGAGTCGTGCATGAGACACGCATAAGTCTGCTATTGATTCACAAACTATGCGCGCTCTCGGGGCTCTGATCCCTATCGTATTTTTGCGTGAAATTACAAACATTTGCCTAGTTGTCCAAATTAATGTGAGTGTTTTATAATAGATGCTCACCCATAGAAGAGGAGTAAGGCTCGGTGTTTATGAGCATCAGGCGCGCACTGACAGAGTTCACTGATCCCGTCTTCATCAAACCTTCACATCGATGTGTTTCAACAGATTTAGAATGTATTTGCTGTAGTTTGAATTCGTGTATTATTTTTTAATGAATACAAACAGTAGCTATTCAGTCAGTCAAGTTCAAAGGGATAGGTTTAGTGGTCTTTTGGTATCTCCCTGTTGTAGAGCAGGTTCACTTATTTAAGAAAAAGTCCTCTTAAGTTGTAAAGAATGTCTGAAGTAAAATAATTTTAAAAGTTAGAATTGAGCAGAGGTTTTCTTTAAAGATTGTAAGGTATATTTGAAGTTTTAATTTAATTTTTATTTGAATTTTGAGGGTTTTTTTTATAACATGCAGTAGAAGAATAATTAAGGCAAAACAAATGTTTTGGTTAATAAAAAAGTTTTAAAAATAAATTATATTTTCTTTACTGTGGAAGTACAGTATAAGATGACATGTCAGGCATAGGGGGGCCTTGCAAAATTGGCCGGAGAAGGAGGGGGGCCCCGGAGTAAAAAAGGTTGGGAACCCCTGCACTAGGAGTCAAAATTTAGCACACACCGATCAGAACCTTCAATGGAGATAAATGGGCCAAAGTCAGCTCACAGTTTTTCTCAGTCACTTTGGTGCATTTTTCAGATCAGAAATGAAACTACTTGTTCAACATCCACATCATCTAGTCTCTTGTGCACATCATAAAAAGCTTCTCATTCTTCTGATCAAGTTGCGATTGCTTTGGTACATTCATACAACTGATTGTATACATTTGTCTGCGGTTTCCTACATTATCAGTTGCTATTGTCATGTTGCTCAAAATGTATGATATAGCTCTCTGTGCAATAGTCTTACCCCTCAAAACATCAAGTCGTTAGCTCATCGTATAAGTCACTACCTAAATGCATAATTTTTGATCTAGTTGTCATAAACTGTCAATCATATATTCTACACATTTCTATTAGAGTTTTTGTGAATTTGCCATGAATTATTCAAGCGAATTTTGACATTCACTAATGAAGAGAATATAGATCAACCAATGTTAAAGCAATTCTCTGAAATAGCTCAAAGGCACATCTCATGAACCTTCAATTCGAAAGCAAATATAGACAGAGGACAATGCAGGAGTTACAAATTCTGACAGTGGACTTTCAAATTTTTATTTTCACCTTTGTGCCCATATTTATTTTTCTTTTCTATTTTACAATGATGTTGTAATTCGTTTTCTACTGTATTTTATGTATTTATTTATTTGTGTCAGACTACTAGTACAAGTGTAACTGTGAATCCTATCCAGTCTTTTTCAATCAATATCCCACATACAGTAATGTATAATTTTGAAGAGGAAGAGTAGGAGGTGAAAAAGAAAGAGGAGGAGAAGACGGAGGATGAAGACGGCGACGACAACATGGAAGAGACAGAGGAAGGGCAAGGGCATGAAGACAAGCAGTCTCATATATTTTAGTTTATGAGTGCCAGGGTTGGATCAGGCATCCAAGAGGATTTTACCCTTGCTGCCTGGCCAGGGATAATGTAGCCTGTGATGCTGAAGAGGTTCTTTGGCCTGTCCCAGACCAAAGACAAGATTTGGGCAGAATAATTAGGGCCCGAGCACCGATGGTGTGAGGACCCTATTGGATCTGCTCCGTTTCTTATTAGGGCCCGAGCCCAAAAGGGCGAAGGCCCTATTGTTCTTCTAAGGATTCTTATTAGGGCCCGAGCCCAAAAGGGCGAAGGCCCTATTGTTTTTCTAAGGATTATTATTAGGGCCCGAGCCCAAAAGGGCGAAGGCCCTATTGTTTTTCTAAGGATTATTAGGGCCCGAGCCCAAAAGGGCGAAGGCCCTATTGTTCTTCTAAGGGTTATTATTTTTTTTTTTTTTTTTTTTTTTTTTTTTTCAACCGTTGGGGCACTTTTGGGGGCCTTAACATACTCAAAAACTCTTGAAAATTTGCACACACGTCGGAATCTGCGGCCATCAGGACGCCACAGAGGCTGGGACCCGGGCGTGGTTCAGGGCCTCTACAGCGCCCCCTGGAATATAAAGGGTCACTAAGTCTTTCATTGTTCGTATTTTGCAGTTGTTGTTTTTTATTTATTTTTACTTAACTGTACCATGAACTTGTCCTATTCAGTCACATAGCAAAAGATAAACTTTGACAACAAAACAAACGTTACTGTTATCTCTTCAAAACATCTGAAAACCATAATTTTAAGAACAGTTATAAATATATATATCACCCCGTTAAAATACTCAACTTGATTTTTAAAGATATTTTGAAAGAAAGCGTTTATAGAGCACTTTATTGTGTATTGCTGTACACCCACATGAACTGTGTTCATGTTCATGTTAATTCACAGTACATAAACTTTATATGAATACTTTTTTTTGGCTTAATATTAATTAACATTAATAAATGCTATTTATTTATTGGTCATGTTAACTGATATAGTTAATTTTAACAAATGAAACTGGATGGCAACATTTTATATTTTGTGTGTATGTGTCTGTGTGTTGATTTTAAAGTGTAACCCTTTCAATTCTGTAAACTTAAAATCCAAACTAGCAGATGGTTACTGTGAATGCATGTGCCAACTGGGCACTGTCTTCCTTATTGATTCTTAGTTATGACAACAATTGATTTTATACAAAAATATATTATACAAAAATTGTACAGATAGGTAACAATGACATTTAAGCAGAAGTGGTGGATATAAAGGAAGCAATAATAACATTTTGCTATCATCATGAATTACATGTTCTTATTTGTAGCATACTGGTTCACAGTTGGCATCTATCTGAAGTCCTTGCATTGATTGCATTTAATTAAATCAACATTATATTTGGTCAGTCTGATCTTGAGGCCTTAGAGATGTTAAATTGTGAAGATCTTGAGTTTTCATTAAAGGGCATGTCCGTGGTGGCCTGACAAAGTTTGATGTTTCTGCATAGACATAGAAGTGGTTATAACTTAGCCTGAAAATGTCTGATCTGCCACAAAATTCACAGGTTTGGTAAGAGTCCTGGCCTGAAGACACCTAAAGACCAATATTCAGATATTATCATAGCCCCACCTGTTGGCAGCAGGATATCTCATATATTTCACTAACTCAAACATACCAAAGTCAATCTGCACCAAACTTCATATGTTTGATAATAGTGCTGGCCTGAACACATCTACATGCCAATAATCAGTTATAGGCATAGCGCCACCAGCTGGCAGCGGCAAGTTTGGCACATTTAAATGACTTATGACATATTTTTTCTATATTTACTGTATTAAAAGCATACTGCCCACCGTTTGCTGATTTCCTGAAGCCACCGGTCGGCGGTGAGCCCGGGTGCGAGGGCCCGTTCATCGCTGCTCGCAGCTTTAATTATTAGGGCCCGAGCCCAAAAGGGCGAAGGCCCTATTGTTCTTCTAAGGATTCTTATTTGTTTTTTTTTTTTTTTTTTTTTTTTTTTTCAACCGTTGGGGCACTTTTGGGGGCCTTAACATACTCAAAAACTCTTGAAAATTTGCACACACGTCGGAATCTGCCGTCGTCCGGACGCCACAGAGGCTGGGACCCGGGCGTGGTTCAGGGCCTCTACAGCGCCCCCTGGAACACAGTTTGAAAACTTGATGTACTGCGCACACATACTTGCGCGTATTGATATGAAACTCGGTACACATATAGAACTCATCGAGCTGAACAACTTTTGTACTCTATGTCATGGGCTCCACGCAACAGGAAGTGAGATATTTAGGGCTGTTTAAAAAGCGCATGCTCTGGAATTTAACGTACTCCTCCCAGGAATTCCATGGGATTGTCACCAAACTCGGTCAGCATGATCTCAAGACATTGGGGACGCTAAATTGCGAGGGGATTTTTGATATCTCGAACGGTTTGGCCGTGGCAAGGCGACAAAGTTATGGCGAGAAATGAGAAACAGGAAGTGTCTAATAACTGTTGCACACATTGCCTGATTCTGATGAAACTTCACCAGTTTGTTCCTTGTATGATGCCGATTCCATAAATGTGACTATTATGAGTCAAAGTTTTAGCGCCACCAACTGGCAGCAGGAAACGTGTCATTTTCAAAATGCTTTGAAATCAGCCTCTTAATTTTAATCGATTTTCTTTAAACTTCATCAAAATCATGTCAAAACACGGCCGATGAGAATATGTAAAGGGGTCGATGATAAATCAAATGCTGTTGCCATGGCAACGTGTCAAACTTTAAAATTACATTCCTGTCTTTTCGAGGCAGATAACATGCTTAGAATTTCATGAAACTCAACACACACATCAATATTAATGATAGTTAGACACTGGCAAAAGGTCATAAATGGGCGTGGAGCAGGCACTCTATAGCGCCATCTTTTGACAAAAGTTGGGGGGTTAGTTTTTCCTACAGTCACCAAACTCTGTACTTATATTGTTCTCATCAATCTGGACAACTTTCTAAATCAAACTCATTAGCTAAGACCAACAGAAAGCCGGATATTTTGATTTGAAGGTGGATTTTTTGAAAAATCAGGTAGTAAACAAATTCACACTACTCCTAAGAACAACCAGCTGTTCACACCAAACTTTTTTAACATGAAGAGAAGATTCTGAAGATGTTAAATTGCGAGCAGATTTTGGATATCTCGAACGGTGTTGACGTGGTGATTTTTTAAAGATGTAGTAAAAAACATAACCCTAATTTTTTATATCTTTAAAGTGCAGCATCCAAACTCTTTAAAACTTTTTTCACACAGAGATCTAATCATTCTGAGCAAGTGCTGGAAATATAAATTTTATACAAGCTTCAATGAATTAAAGAAAATTAAAAAAATAACTCAGAAACCTGCTGTCACTCTGGTGAATGTCTCTACAGTATGTGTGTGCGTTCAGTCAGGCACAGAGAAGCTCATTATTGCAGGGGGGAGGGGTGAGAGGCAGAGAGGGTGACAGAGTAGAGAGCCATCCTACAGACCATCTTTGAACAAAAAATGCACATATGTATTGTAATTACATAAATATGTCTGATCTTTGAGAGTCTGATATTTTGAGAAAATATAAAGGGTCACTAAGTCTTTCATTGTTCGTATTTTGCAGTTTTTTTTATATTGTTTTTTATTTATTTTTTACTTAACTGTACCATGAATTTGTCCTATTCAGTCACATAGCAAAAGATTAAAAAAAATACAACTTTTTAGCATGATCAATTTATCTTCATTGATAGACAATATTTACATAGTGTTATTTATTGAATATAAAATAATAATAATAAAAAATTAAGACAAACTTTGACAACAAAACAAACGTTACTGTTATCTCTTCAAAACATCTGAAAACCATAATTTTAAACTTTATATGAATACTTCTTTTAGCTTAATATTAATTAACATTAATAAATGCTATTTATTTATTGGTCATGTTAACTAATATAGTTAATTTTAACAAATGAAACTGGATGGCAACATTTTATATTTTGTGTGTATGTGTCTGTGTGTTGATTTTAAAGTCTAACCCTTTCAATTCTGTAAACTTAAAATCCAAGCAGAGGGTTACTGTGAATGCATGTGCCAACTGGGCACCGTCTTCCTTATTGATTCTTAGTTATGTAGCGCTTAAGAGTGATGTCTTATAACAGGAGGAGTCACCTGCAAAGCAATATCCACACAAAACTTGTACAGATAGGTAACAATGACATTTAAGCAGAAGTGATGGACGTAAAGCAAGCAATAATAACATTTTGTTATCATCATGAATCATGTTCTTATTATCATCATCAGAGTATAGGGAAAATTTTGCATATTGGTTCACAGTTGGCATTATCTGAAGTCCTTGCATTGATTGCATTTAATTAAATCAACATTATATTTGGTTAGTCTGATCTTGAGGCCTTAGAGATGTTAAATTGTGAAGATCTTGAGTTTTCATTGAGTTGTTATAACTTAGCCATAAAATGTCTGATCTGCCACAAAATTCACAGGTTTGGTAAGAGTCCTGGCCTGAAGACACCTAAAGACCAATATTCAGATATTATCATAGCGCCACCTGTTGGCAGCAGGATATATCATATCTTTCACTAACTCAAACATACCAAGGTCAATCTGCACCAAACTTCATATGTTTGATAATAGTGCTGGCCTGATCACATCTACATGCCAATAATCAGTTATAGGCATAGCGCCACCATCTGGCAGCGGCAAGTTTGGCACATTTAAATGACTTATGACATATTTTTTCTATATTTAGTGTTTTAAAAGCATACTGCCCACCGTTTGCTGATTTCCTGAAGCCACCGGTCGGCGGTGAGCCCAGGTGCGAGGGCCCGTTCATCGCTGCTCGCAGCTTTAATTATTATTATTATTTTTTTTTTTTCAATGTTTTGGGGGATTTTGGGGCCCTTAACATACACGAAAACTCTTGAAACTTTGCACACACATTGGAACCTGCGGCCATCAGGGCCGGACAGACTTTGACATGGGGGGGTCACCTGGGGGGGGCATGGCACAGCGTTAAAAATTGCGACTTTTGAAGGGCTCTGGAGCGCACAACGGTTGACCTACAGTCACCAAAATTCAGACACATATAGACCTCATCGGGCCAAACAAATTTCACACTCATAGTCCGTGCTTCGCCAAACAGGAAGTCGGCTATTCAGGGATGTCTAAAAAGTGCATGCAATGGAATTTGAAATACTCCTACTAGGCCTTTCCACCGATGGCCACCAAACTCGGTCAGCATGATCTCAAGACATTGGGGATGCAAAATTGCCAGGGGATTTTTGATATCTCGAACGGTTTGACCGTGACAGGGCGACAAATTTATGGCGAGAAATGAGAAACAGGAAGTGCCTAATAACTTTGACATACTTTGTCTGATTTTGACCAAACTTCAGCAGTTTGTTCGTCGTCTGATGCCGATCACAGAGATGTGACTATTATGAGTCAAAGTTATAGCGCCACCAACTGGCAGCAGAAAGCGTGACGTTTTTGAAACGCTTTAAACTCAGCCTCTTAATTTTACTCAATTTGCTTCAAACTTCATCACAATAATGTCAAAACACGACCGATAAGAATCTGTGAAGGGCGTTATCCATAACTTTTATCATGTTGCCATGGCAACGTGTCAAACTTTAACTTTAGTTTTTTGTGTTTTTGAGACACTTAAAATGCTTAGAATTTCATGAAACTCAACACACACATCTGTATTAATGACAGTTAAACACTGATAAAAGCCCATAAATGGGCGTGGAGCAGGCGCTCCATAGCGCCACCTTTTGACAAAAGTTGGGGGGTTACTTTGTCCTACAGTCACCAAACTCGGTACATATATTGGACTCATCAAGCCGGACAACTTTCTAATTTACACCCATTAGCTACGACCAACAGGAAGTCAGCTATTTTTATTTAAATATGGATTTTTGGAAAAATCAAGCTGTGGAATTTGTAATACTCCTCCTAGACCTTTCCACCGATGGCCACCAAACTCGGTCAGCATGATCTACAGATATTGGGAATGCAAAATTGCCAGGGGATTTTTGGTATCTCGAACGGTTTGGCCGTGGCAGGGCGACAAATTATGGCGAGAAATGAGAAACAGGAAATGTCTAATAATTTTGACACACTTTATCTGATTTTGACCAAACTTAGTTTGTTCGTCGTATGATACCGATCACAGAGATGTGACTATTATGAGTCAAAGTTATAGCGCCACCAACTGGCAGCAGGAAGTGTGTTGCTTGCAAAACGCTTTTAAATCAACCTCTTAATTTTACTCAATTTGCTTCAAACTTCATCAGAATAATACCAAAACACGGCCGATGAGAATCTGTGAAGGGGTCCTTGATACATCAAACGCTGTTGCCATGGCAACGTGTCAAACTTTAACATTTGTTTCCTGTGTTTTTAAATATAGCTGTGAATAAATTCATATCACTCATAGCAGAATCAGACAGTTCACACCAAACTTTGTCAACATGATGCCAAGATACTGAAGATGTTAAATTGTGAACGGCTTTGGGACATCTTGAACGATGTTGATGTGGTGATATATGAAAGTAACAATAAAAAAGATTAAGAGTTATTTTCATATATCTTTAAATTGCATTATTCTAACTCATCAAAACTTTTTACATATAAAGAACAAGAAATTCTTAGGAAATACGTGTAGTTTCAAAATGTTATCATGCTCAGAGGCCCCAAAAACATTAAAAGTGTCATATAAATTTGTCAGATTAAAGCTCTAATACCAGGTATGAACACTAGAGGTCCTCATAAGATAAGGAATCGTTTGACCTCTAATGCTATTTAGCTCATTGTCAGTGTATAGGAATGACAATAATCCATAGAATCAGTTGATATGTACTGTACTGTCAGAGTACATAATTGTTTTGTATAGGTGCTTAAAGAGCATTAAATCTTTTTTTAATCTTTTAAGGAAAAATTATATGATTTATATACATGTATAGACTCTCACTGATAGAACAAAAAATCTTATAAGTATGACACTATACTGCTCAGTTCACTTAATTAGAATGAGAAACAAATACATCAACTAAGTTAATATGTATTTATTTTTAATATATTTGTTTATAATTATTTCACAGATGCTTATAGATCATTAAAATAATATTTAAAAATGGTTGTAGATCATAAAACATGGTAACTATTTAAAATAGGGTCTCTTTTGTTAACAATGGTTAATGAACTAACAAACACGAACGAACAACGAACAATATATTTGTACTCGATTTTCTTCAAACTTCATCAGAATAATGTAAAAACACGGCCGATGAGAGTCTGTAAAGGCATCCCTGATGCATCAAATGCTGTTGCCATGGCAAATAAATAAAAATAAAAAATACATTCAAATATATGTTTCCTGTGTTTTTGAGGGAGATAGCGTGCTTAGAATTTCATTTTCCATTTTCAATTTTCAATGATTTATTATATATTTAAAGTGCAGCATCCTAACTCTTTGAAACTTTTTTCATACAAATAACTATTCATTCTGATCAAACACAGTTCATTTCATAATTATACAAAACTCCACGAATGAAAGAAAATTAAAAAACATCTGATCTCACTCTGCTCTGCACTCTATGTGTGTGTTTGTGTGGTAAGTGGCTGAGTGTAAGGAGGGGGGATGGGTGGTAAGAGAAAGAGTCAGAGAGGAGGAGAGACAGTTAGGGTTAGTCCAAAGGGTTACTGTGAATGCATGTGCCAACTGGGCACCGTTTTCCTGATGCTATCGGGATGGCGACTGCACAGTCGGCGAGGGCCCGGTCATCGCTGCTTGCAGCTTTAATTATTATTATTATTTTTTTTTTTTTTTCAATGTTTTGGGGGATTTCGGGGGCCTTAACATACACGAAAACTCTTGAAACTTTGCACACACATTGGAACCTGCGGCCATCAGGGCCGGACAGACTTTGACATGGGGGGGTCACCTGGGGGGGGCATGGCACAGCGTTAAAAATTGCGACTTTTGAAGGGCTCTGGAGCGCACAACGGTTGACCTACAGTCACCAAAATTCATACACATATAGACCTCATCGGGCCGAACAAATTTCACACTCATAGTCCGTGCTTCGCCAAACAGGAAGTCGGCTATTCAGGGATGTCTAAAAATTGCATGCAATGGAATTTGAAATACTCCTACTAGGCCTTTCCACCGATGGCCACCAAACTCGGTCAGCATGATCTCAAGACATTGGGGACGCAAAATTGCCAGGGGATTTTTGATATCTCGAACGGTTTGACCGTGACGGGGCGACAAATTTATGGCGAGAAATGAGAAACAGGAAGTGCCTAATAACTTTGACATACTTTGTCTGATTTTGACCAAACTTCAGCAGTTTGTTCATCGTCTGATGCCGATCACAGAGATGTGACTATTATGAGTCAAAGTTATAGCGCCACCAACTGGCAGCAGAAAGCCTGACGTTTTTGAAACGCTTTAAACCCAGCCTCTTAATTTTACTCAATTTGCTTCAAACTTCATCCCAATAATGTCAAAACACGACCGATAAGAATCTGTGAAGGGCGTTATCCATAACTTTTATCATGTTGCCATGGCAACGTGTCAAACTTTAACTTTAGTTTTTTGTGTTTTTGAGCCACTTAAAATGCTTAGAATTTCATGAAACTCAACACACACATCTGTATTAATGACAGTTAAACACTGATAAAAGCCCATAAATGGGCGTGGAGCAGGCGCTCCATAGCGCCACCTTTTGACAAAAGTTGGGGGGTTACTTTGTCCTACAGTCACCAAACTCGGTACATATATTGGACTCATCAAGCCGGACAACTTTCTAATTTACACCCATTAGCTACGACCAACAGGAAGTCAGCTATTTTTATTTAAATATGGATTTTTGGAAAAATCAAGCTGTGGAATTTGAAATACTCCTCCTAGACCTTTCCACCGATGGCCACCAAACTCGGTCAGCATGATCTCAAGATATTGGGAATGCAAAATTGCCAGGGGATTTTTGGTATCTCGAACGGTTTGGCCGTGGCAGGGCGACAAATTATGGCGAGAAATGAGAAACAGGAAATGTCTAATAATTTTGACACACTTTATCTGATTTTGACCAAACTTAAGCAGTTTGTTCGTCGTATGATACCGATCACAGAGATGTGACTATTATGAGTCAAAGTTATAGCGCCACCAACTGGCAGCAGGAAGTGTGTTGCTTGCAAAACGCTTTTAAATCAACCTCTTAATTTTACTCAATTTGCTTCAAACTTCATCAGAATAATATCAAAACATGGCCGATGAGAATCTGTGAAGGGGTCCTTGATACATCAAATGCTGTTGCCATGGCAACATGTCAAACTTTAACATTTGTTTCCTGTGTTTTTAAATATAGCTGTGAATAAATTCATATCACTCATAGCAGAATCAGACAGTTCACACCAAACTTTGTCAACATGATGCCAAGATACTGAAGATGTTAAATTGTGAACGGCTTTGGGACATCTTGAACGGTGTTGATGTGGTGATTTATGAAAGTAACAATAAAAAAGATGAAGAGTTATTTTCATATATCTTTAAATTGCATTATTCTAACTCATCAAAACTTTTTACATATAAAGAACAAGAAATTCTTAGGAAATACGTGTAGTTTCAAAATGTTATCATGCTCAGAGGCCCCAAAAACATTAAAAGTGTCACATAAATTTGTCAGATTAAAGCTCTAATACCAGGGATGAACACTAGAGGTCCTCATAAGATAAGGAATCGTTTGACCTCTAATGCTATTTAGCTCATTCTCAGTGTATAAGAATGAAAATAATCCATAGAATCAGTTGATATAGACTGTACTGTCAGTGTACTTTTACATAATTATTTTGTATAGGTGCTTAAAGAGCATTAAAATCTTTTTTTAATCTTTTAAGGAAAAATTATATGATTTATATACATATATACAATCTCACTGATAGAATAAAAAATCTTATAAGTATAACACTATACTGCTCAGTTCACTTAATTAGAATGAGAAACAAATACATCAACTAAGTTAATATGTATTTATTTTTAATATATTTGTTTATAATTATTTCACAGATGCTTATAGATCATTAAAATAATATTTAAAAATGGATGTAGATCATAAAACATGGTAACTATTTAAAATAGGGTCTCTTTTGTTAACATTGGTTAATGAACTAACACACGAACGAACAACGAACAATATATTTGTACTCGATTTTCTTCAAACTTCATCAGAATGATGTAAAAACACGGCCGATGAGAGTCTGTAAAGGCGTCCCTGATGCATCAAATGCTGTTGCCATGGCAAATAAATAAAAATACAAAATACATTCAAATATTTGTTTCCTGTGTTTTTGAGGCAGATAGCGTGCCTAGAATTTTATTTTCCATTTTCAATTTTCAATGATTTATTATATATTTAAAGTGCAGCATCCTAACTCTTTGAAACTTTTTTCATACAAATAACTATTCATTATGATTAAACACAGTTCATTTCATAATTATACAAAACTCCACGAATGAAAGAAAATTAAAAAACAAATCTGATCTCACTCTGCTCTGCACTCTATGTGTGTGTTTGTGTGGTAAGTGGCTGAGTGTAAGGAGGTGGGATGGGTGGTAAGAGAAAGAGTCAGACAGGAGGAGAGACAGTTAGGGTTAGTCCAAAGGGTTATTGTGAATGCATGTGCCAACTGGGCACCGTTTTCCTGATGCTATCGGGATGGCGACTGCCAGACGGCGAGGGCCCGGTCAACGCTGCTTGCAGCTTTAATTTTTTTTTTTTTTTTTTTTTTTCAACCGTTGGGGCACTTTTGGGGGCCTTAACATACTCAAAAACTCTTGAAAATTTGCACACACGTTGGAATCTGCCGTCGTCCGGACGCCACAGAGGCTGGGACCCGGGCGTGGTTCAGGGCATCTACAGCGCCCCCTGGAACACAGTTTGAAAACTTGATGTACTGCGCACACATACTTGCACGTACTCATATGAAACTTGGTACACATATAGAACTCATCGAGCTGAACAACTTTTGTACTCTATGTCATGGGCTCCACGCAACAGGAAGTGAGATATTTAGGGCTGTTTAAAAAGCGCATGCTCTGGAATTTAACGTACTCCTCCCAGGAATTCCATGGGATTGTCACCAAACTCGGTCAGCATGATCTCAAGACATTGGGGACGCTAAATTGCGAGGAGATTTTTGATATCTCGAACGGTTTGGCCGTGGCAAGGCGACAAAGTTATGGCGAGAAATGAGAAACAGGAAGTGTCTAATAACTGTTGCACACATTGCCTGATTCTGATGAAACTTCACCAGTTTGTTCCTTGTATGATGCCGATTCCATAAATGTGACTATTATGAGTCAAAGTTATAGCGCCACCAACTGGAAGCAGGAAACGTGTCATTTTCAAAATGCTTTGAAATCAGCCTCTTAATTTTACTCGATTTTCTTTAAACTTCATCAAAATCATGTCAAAACACGGCCGATAAGAATATGTAAAGGGGTCGATGATAAATCAAATGCTGTTGCCATGGCAACGTGTCAAACTTTAAAATTACATTCCTGTCTTTTCGAGGCAGATAACATGCTTAGAATTTCATGAAACTCAACACACACATCAATATTAATGATAGTTAGACACTGGCAAAAGGTCATAAATGGGCGTGGAGCAGGCACTCTATAGCGCCATCTTTTGACAAAAGTTGGGGGGTTAGTTTTTCCTACAGTCACCAAACTCTGTACATATATTGTTCTCATCAATCTGGACAACTTTCTAAATCAAACTCATTAGCTAAGACCAACAGAAAGCCGGCTATTTTGATTTGAAGGTGGATTTTTTGAAAAATCAGGTAGTAAACAAATTCACACTACTCCTAAGAACAACCAGCTGTTCACACCAAACTTTTTTAACATGAAGAGAAGATTCTGAAGATGTTAAATTGCGAGCGGATTTTGGATATCTCGAACGGTGTTGACGTGGTGATTTTTTAAAGATATAGTAAAAAACATAACCCTAATTTTTTATATCTTTAAAGTGCAGCATCCAAACTCTTTAAAACTTTTTTCACACAGAGATCTAATCATTCTGAGCAAGTGCTGGAAATATTAATTTTATACAAGCTTCAATGAATTAAAGAAAATTAAAAAAATAACTCAGAAACCTGCTGTCACTCTGGTGAATGTCTCTACAGTATGTGTGTGCGTTCAGTCAGGCACAGAGAAGCTCATTATTGCAGGGGGGAGGGGTGAGAGGCAGAGAGGGTGACAGAGTAGAGAGCCATCCTACAGACCATCTTTGAACAAAAAATGCACATATGTATTGTAATTACATAAATATGTCTGATCTTTGAGAGTCTGATATTTTGAGAAAATATAAAGGGTCACTTAGTCTTTCATTGTTCGTATTTTGCAGTTGTTGTTTTTATTTATTTTTTACTTAACTGTACCATGAACTTGTCCTATTCAGTCACATAGCAAAAGATTTAAAAAAATACAACTTTTTAGCATGATCAATTTATCTTCATTGATAGACAATATTTACATAGTGTTATTTATTGAATATAAAATAATAATAATAAAAAATTAAGACAAACTTTGACAACAAAACAAACGTTACTGTTATCTCTTCAAACATCTGAAAACCATAATTTTAAGATCAGTTATAAATATATATATCACCCCGTTAAAATACTCAACTTGATTTTTAAAGATATTTTGAAAGAATGAAGAGTTTATAGAGCACTTTATTGTGTATTGCTGTACACCCACATGAACTGTGTTCATGTTCATGTTAATTCACAGTACATAAACTTTATATGAATACTTTTTTTAGCTTAATATTAATTAACATTAATAAATGCTATTTATTTATTGGTCATGTTAACTAATATAGTTAATTTTAACAAATGAAACTGGATGGCAACATTTTATATTTTGTGTGTATGTGTCTGTGTGTTGATTTTAAAGTGTAACCCTTTCAATTCAGTAAACTTAAAATCCAAACTAGCAGAGGGTTACTGTGAATGCATGTGCCAACTGGGCACCGTCTTCCTTATTGATTCTTAGTTATGTAGCACTTAAGAGTGATGTCTTATAACAGGAGTCACCAGCAAAGCAATATCCACACAAAAATTGTACAGATAGGTAACAATGACATTTAAGCAGAAGTGGTGGATGTAAAGGAAGCAATAATAACATTTTGCTATCATCATGAATCATGTTCTTATCATCATCATCATCAGAAAATAGAGAATTTGTAGCATACTGGTTCACAGTTGGCATTTATCTGAAGTCCTTGCATTGATTGCATTTAGTTAAATCAACATTATATTTGGTCAGTCTGATCTTGAAGCCTTAGAGATGTTAAATTGGGAAGATCTTGAGTTTTCATTAAAGGGCATGTCTGTGGTGGCCTGACAAAGTTTGATGTTTCTGCATAGACATAGAAGTGGTTATAACTTAGCCTGAAAATGTCTGATCTGCCACAAAATTCACAGGTTTGGTAAGAGTCCTGGCCTGAAGACACCTAAAGACCAATATTCAGATATTATCATAGCGCCACCTGTTGGCAGCAGGATATCTCATATATTTCACTAACTCAAACATACCAAGGTCAATCTGCACCAAACTTCATATGTTTGATAATAGTGCTGGCCTGAACACATCTACATGCCAATAATCAGTTATAGGCATAGCGCCACCAGCTGGCAGCGGCAAGTTTGGCACATTTAAGTGACTTTGACATATTTCTCCTACATTTACTGTATTAAAAGCATACTGCCCACCGTTTGCTGTTTTCCTGAAGCCACCGGTCGGCGGTGAGCCCGGGTGCGAGGGCCCGTTCATCGCTGCTCGCAGCTTTAATTTGTTTTTTTTTTTATTTTTATTTTTATTTTTTTCAACCGTTGGGGCACTTTTGGGGGCCTTAACATACTCAAAAACTCTTGAAAATTTGCACACACGTTGGAATCTGCCGTCGTCCGGACGCCACAGAGGCTGGGACCCGGGCGTGGTTCAGGGCCTCTACAGCGCCCCCTGGAACACAGTTTGAAAACTTGATGTACTGCGCACACATACTTGCACGTATTGATATGAAACTCGGTACACATATAGAACTCATCGAGCTGAACAACTTTTGTACTCTATGTCATAGGCTCCACGCAACAGGAAGTGAGATATTTAGGGCTGTTTAAAAAGCGCATGCTCTGGAATTTAACGTACTCCTCCCAGGATTTCCATAGGATTGTCACCAAACTCGGCCAGCATGATCTCAAGACATTGGGGACGCTAAATTGCGAGGGGATTTTTGATATCTCGAACGGTTTGGCCGTGGCAAGGCGACAAAGTTATGGCGAGAAATGAGAAACAGGAAGTGTCTAATAACTGTTGCACACATTGCCTGATTCTGATGAAACTTCACCAGATTGTTCGTTGTATGATGCCAATTCCATAAATGTGACTATTATGAGTCAAAGTTATAGCGCCACCAACTGGCAGCAGGAAGCGTGTCATTTTCAAAATGCTTTGAAATCAGCCTCTTAATTTTACTTGATTTTCTTTAAACTTCATCAAAATCATGTCAAAACAAGGCCGATAAGAATATGTAAAGGGGTCGATGATAAATCAAATGCTGTTGCCATGGCAACGTGTCAAACTTTAAAATTAGATTCCTGTCTTTTCGAGGCAGATAACATGCTTAGAATTTCATGAAACTCAACACACACATCAATATTAATGATAGTTAGACACTGGCAAAAGGTCATAAATGGGCGTGGAGCAGGCACTCTATAGCGCCATCTTTTGACAAAAGTTGGGGGGTTAGTTTTTCCTACAGTCACCAAACTCTGTACATATACTGATCTCATCAATCTGGACAACTTTCTAAATTAAACTCATTAGCTAAGACCAACAGGAAGCCGGCTATTTTGATTTGAATGTGGATTTTTTGAAAAATCAGGCTGTAAACAAATTCACACTACTCCTAAGAACAACCAGCTTTTCACACCAAACTTTTTTAACATGAAGAGAAGATTCTGAAGATGTTAAATTGCGAGCGGATTTGGGATATCTTGAACGGTGTTGACGTGGTGTTTTTTTAAAGATGTAGTAAAAAACATAACCCTAATTTTTTATATCTTTAAAGTGCAGCATCCAAACTCTTTAAAACTTTTTTCACACAGAGATCTAATCATTATGAGCAAGTGCTGGTAATATCATAATTATTCAAGCTTCTATGAATTAAATAAAATTAAAAAATGTAATCAGTAACCTGCTGTCACTGGGCTGACTGTCTGTGTTGACACTAAGAGTGTCTGAAGGGGGGAGGGGTGAAAGGGAGAGAGACCAGTGGAACATGCTGTTTTGCTTAAGACCATCTTTGAGGAAGATGCACATTGCTGTGTAGTGTAATCTACTGTCTACTGTCTAATCTAACTGTGTTCATGTTCATGTTAATTCACAGTACATAAACTAATGTTAAAATATACTATTTTACCATTAAACAATATATGAATACTTTTTTTAGCTTAATATTAATTAACATTAATAAATACTATTTAATTATTGTTCATGTTAACTAATATAGTTAATGTTAACAAATGAAACTGGTTGGCAATTTCATATATTGTGTGTATGTGTCTGTGTGTTGATTTTAAAGTTTAACCCTTTCAATTCAGTAAACTTTAAATCCAAACTGGCTGAGGGTTACTGTGAATGCATGTGCCAACTGGGCACCATTTTCCAAATTGATTCTTTCTTAGTTATGTAGCGCTTAAAAGTTATGTCTTATAACAGGAGTCACCTGCAAAGCAATATCCACACACAAATTGAACAGATAGGTAACGATGACATTTAAGCAGAAGTGGTGGACGTAAAGCAAGCAATAATAACATTTTGTTATCATCATGAATTACATGTTCTTATCATCATCATCAGAATATAGGGAAAATGTTCCATATATTGTAAACGGCTTTGGGATATCTTGAACGGTGTTGATGTGGTGATTTTATGAAAGTAACAGTAAAAAAGATGAAGAGTTATTTTCATATATCTTTAAATTGTATTATTCTAACTCATCAAAACTTTTTACATATAAAGAACAAGAAATTCTTAGGAAATACGTGTAGTTTCAAAATGTTATCATGCTCAGAGGCCCCAAAAACATTAAAAGTGTCAAATAAATTTGTCAGATTAAAGCTCTAATACCAGGGATGAACACTAGAGGTCCTCATAAGATAAGAAATCGTTTGACCTCTAATGCTATTTAGCTCATTGTCAGTGCATAAGAATGACAATAATCCATAGAATCAGTTGATATGTACTGTAATGTCAGTGTACTTTCACATAATTATTTTGTATAGGTGCTTAAAGAGCATTAAAATCTTTTTTTTATCTTTTAAGGAAAAAATATATGATTTAAATACATATATACACTCTCATTGATAGAACAAAAAATCTTATAAGTATGACACTATACTGCTCAGTTCACTTAATTAGAATGAGTAACAAATACAAAAAGGCCAAAAAAAATCAACTAAGTTAATATGTATTTATTTTTAATATATTTGTTTATAATTATTTCACAGATGCTTATAGATTATTAAAATAATATTTAAAAATGCTTGTAGACCATAAAACATGGTAACTATTTAAAATAGGGTCTCTTTTGTTAACAATGGTTAATGAACTAACAAACACGAACAAACAACGAACAATATATTTGTACTCGATTTTCTTCAAACTTCATCAGAATATTGTAAAAGCCCTGATGCATCAAATGCTGTTGCCATGGCAAATAAATAAAAATAAAAAATACATTCAAATATTTGTTTCCTGTGATATTTAAGGCATATAGCGTGCTTAGAATTTCATTTTCCATTTTCAATTTTCAGTGATTTATTATATATTTAAAGTGCAGCATCCTAACTCTTTGAAACTTTTTTCATACATATAACTATTCATTCTGATCAAACACAGTTCATTTCATAATTATACAAAACTCCACGAATGAAAGAAAATAAAAAAAAACATATCTGATCTCACTCTGCTCTGCACTCTTTGTGTGTGTTTGTGTGGTAAGTGGCTGAGTGTAAGGAGGGGGGATGGGTGGTAAGAGAAAGAGTCAGAGAGGAGGAGAGACAGTTAGGGTTAGTCCAAAGGGTTACTGTGAATGCATGTGCCAACTGGGCACTGTTTTCCTGATGCTATCGGGATGGCGACTGCACAGACGGCGAGGGCCCGGTCATCGCTGCTTGCAGCTTTAATTATTATTCTTCTTCTCCGGAATGAATCGCATTTTTGAGGGCCTAAACACACCCGAAAACTCATGAAACTTTGCACACACATCAAACCTGGCGAAAATGTACGTCTGATATGGGGTTCAGAGATGGGTGTGGCAAAATGGCTCGATAGCGCCACCTTTACACATTCCGCGGTGTGCGCTTTCAGTTGTGATTCACGTACATGCACGAAAATCGGTACACACATGTAACTCACCAATACCTACAAAAAAGCCTCTTGGAGCAAAATTTGACACCCAACAGGAAGTCGGTTATTTTTAATTTTCGCAGCAAATTTTGTGTCATTTTTGCCATTTTCAGGCGTCATACTTGAACGAACTCCTAGAGATTTATTCGGACCAAAGCCAAATTTGCTGAGTCTAATCTAAAGCCCTTTGTGACGTTAAATTGCGAAGATCTAGAGTTTTCATCGGAGGGCGTGTCCGTGGCGGCCTGGCAAATTTCGATGCTTCGCCATGAAAAAGGAAGTTGTTATAACTCAGGCATACAATGTCCGATCTGCCCCAAACTTCACATGTGTGATAACACTCCTGACCTGATGACATCTATAGGTCCATATTCAGTTATAGTCATAGCGCCACCTGCTGGCAACAGGAAGTGTCATGCTGTACTCTGCAACAAACTCCTCCTAGAGATTTATACAGATCAACACCAAAATCGGTCAGTCTAATATAAAGGCTTTAGTGATGTTTAATTGCGAAGATCTTGAGTTTTCGGTAAAGGGCGTGTCCGTGGTGGCCTGACAAATTTCGAGGTCTCGCCATGGATATAAAACTTGTTATAACTCAGCCATAAAATGTCCGATTTGCCTCAAACTTCACATATTCGATAAGAGTCCTGGCCTGAACAAATCTGAAGGCCAATATTCTATTATAATCACAGCGCCACCTGTTGGCAACAGGAAATGACTTGTATCAAACTCCTCCTAGAGATTTAATGATATCAACATTATATTTGGTCAGTCTGATCTAGAGGCCTTAGAGATGTTAAATTGCGAAGATCTTGAGTTTTCGTTAAAGGGCGTGTCCGTGGCGGCGTGACAAAGTTTGATGTTTCGCCATGGACATAGAAGTTGTTATAACTCAGCCATAAAATGTCCGATCTGCCTCAAACTTCACAGGTTTGGTAAGAGTCCTGGCCTGAAGACACCTAAAGGCCAATATACAGATATTATCATAGCGCCACCTGTTGGCAGCAGGATATATCATATCTTTCACTAACTCAAACATACCAAGGTCAATCTGCACCAAACTTCATATGTTTGATGAAAGTGGTGGCCTGAACACATCTACATGCCAATAATCAGTTATAGGCATAGCGCCACTAGCAGGCAGCAGGAAATTTGGCACATTTAAGTGACTTTGACATATTTCTCATATTTTTACTGTATTAAAAGCATACTACCCACCATTTGCTGTGTTCCTAAAGCCACCGGTCGGCGGTGAGCCCGTGTGCGAGGGCCCGTTCATCGCTGCTTGCAGCTTTAATTATTTTTGTTGTTGTTTGCTGCTTTGTACTGTACTCTACAGTACATTAAATTAAATTAAGGAATAAAACACTTGCAAATGCCTACATTTGTTGTGTTCATCATGTGAAAAGTTTTTTATTTGTATTGTTTTCGTAGTATTGTTTTCAATTTATCTCATCAGTGTGTAAAACTGTGTTGGAGTGTGTGTGATTTGTGTTTCATGTCTGAGAGTCTGAAGTTTTTCAGCAAGATTGAGTTGTTTTGAGTGGAGAGCTTCATTTTGACCTCAATATAGGAAGCTTTGGGAATTGTGTTAGTAGTTGTGGATTTGAGTTTAGAGTTTCGCAAATAAGAGGCATAATTTCACAAAATGTGTTTAAGCAGTTGAGAAAAACTGTAAAAAGTGGTTACTGTTGGTGGTGAACCACTCTCTAATTTGGTTTGTTCTGTGGAAGCGGACATTGTCCCAAATGATCACATAAATGTGATGTGCGGGCCCAGGATGGTGTTGTTGGTGGTCCAGGAGGATGTCTTTTGGCTCCTCTAGGAAGGTGAGGAGACGTTGGGTGTTGTAAGACCCAAGGACAACATGCCGGTGGACAAGCCCCAATGATGTTACGGCCTCTTTGCCTTCGTTTCTGCAGGTTGAAGCCAGCCTCATCCAGAAAGAGGTACTCATGAGGTCTTGCTATCGCCTCCAACTGTAATAGGCCACTGAGCAACACAGTATGTCCACTAACTGTACTGTGAACATGGATGTATACTTACTTGCACATACTCGTAACGTAGGTCTTTGTGTCGTGCACTTTGTGAGTTGCGCTCAGAGGGAACCCAATAGACCTGTTTCATCCGTATCTTGTGGCCAACTTACATCATCAATGCTCTCAAAGTTGACATTATCGGCAATGACTTTGTCTCTAATCTCCTGGGGCCTCATGTATCAACGCTGCGTACGCACAAAAACTTTGCGTACGCCAGATTTCAGGCTCACGTTTGGATTTACTAACCATGGAATTAACGTGAGAATGTGCGTTGATCTGCGCCAACTTCATGGCTGGCGTACGTGTATTTCTTGTGCGTGTTTGTTTTATTTCCCTTGGCGACTCCTAGAGGCAATTATGTTAAATTGCATACTACAAAGTATCGCACCAACACATCGTCACCTTAGAATTATAAGGTTCTATCTGCGTTCCGAGTGGTTTTGAGATATTGAGCTTCAAAGTTTTTGCATTCTATATAGCAAAAACGATATGGGGAACAAGTCTCTTTCCTACATGAGAATGACAGAGACCCTAAATGTATTCTAAATGTACAATATCAAAATCCTCTCAAATTTTTAAATGGGGATTTTGGGAACAGGTCAAATGCAGATAGAACCTTCCAATTCTAAAAAGTCATTTTCTGCTTGGAATTATAAGGTTCTATCTCGCAAAACATTAATTAAAGCAACAATTTTCAAGAAATAAAAGTAGTTTACTTACAATTTGTTTTAAAACATAAATTACTGTTGTAACAATGTGTCAACATGTATGAGAAAGGTCAATTTAATGCTTTCTTTATCACATTTATTTTATTTATAGGACAAATATTGTTTTCTTAAGTTAGGCATAAAAAGCAGTGCTGAATATTTTGTCCAGAGCAGATGTTAATTTTATGATTATAGTGGGTAATTAAAGACATTATTGCAGAAACAGTTTAAAAAAAAGCAGCTACTCTAATCCATCTGACCGGGACTTTATTTCACTAAAAGCCATATTCAACTATATTCGAATATGACTATCGTTTTTAATATCCTTAATAGTAACAGTTTGATCGCTGTTGACCACATTCACCATCAAACGACAGTGACACTTATATTTCATTATGTACTTTACATTATGCATTTGCTCTGCAGTAAAGCCATTCAAGCCAGTTGCAGATACTATTGTTTGTTTTATGCCGGTAATATAATGCCGGTAGCGGTAATTATGAGTAAAAAAAAAAATCAGGCCATCATTATGTTTTAAACAGTGCCACTTTGAGGATTAAATGTGAATTGCACTTATTAATTCTAAAGACGTGTAATTACTGTTGTTTTACGTGTAATATTTCCTGCTGTTATGGAGCAGTCCGGGTGACATGACAAAGAAAGTTGATTCTGATTGGTCCTCTTGTTTGCATTCGAAGTGCTGATTGGCTCACAGATAGAACCTTATAGAGCCAAATTATAGTTCGACTTTGTAGATAGAACCTTTTTCTTTTCTAAATAAAAAGTCCTAAAATGTACACAACTTTTAAAAAACCATCACATAATGTAAATAAGTTGTCACAGAATAAGAATATGTGAATAACTCAATTTTGACAAAAATGTCAGATAGAACTTTATAATTCCAAGGTGACGACATGTGAAAACACATGTGCTATTAATTTATAATTGATAAAATGGGTTAATTGAGCCAATATTTTTCTACCAATTATGTGATTTAGAACATATAAAAGCATTTGCAAATGTATACAACCCTTAGTCTATGGCAATGGCAGTGTTGGCCTTATTGGAGGACATTGTCAATGGCCGAATCCGAAGGGAACGCGTTTTTAGGGATCACAGTGATTTTCTGGCCCACGATGATGACTGGCTTATTAGCCGTTTCAGATTTCCAAGAGATATCCTCTTGGAGCTCTGTGCTGAGTTGGGTCCAAATTTGGAGACAGCGAGGAGCCACGCATTACCGTTCCCTTACAGGTGCTGATAACGCTTGGTTTCCTGGCAACTGGTTCTTTCCAAAGGGAACTGACAGACCGCTCGGGGTTAAGTCAGTCGTCTTTGAGCCGTGCAATGCCAGCTGTATGGGACGGGATCATCCGCATGTCTAGCAGGTATATAAGGTTTCCATACCATGCAGTTGACCAGCCAAACAAAGCGCAATTTGCAGCGATCACCGGTTTTCCTAATGTAAGCGGAAGCGATCGACTGCACGCACATTGCTATAAAGGCGCCATCTGAAGACCAATTTGCATACGTGAATCGGAAACAGCTAAGTTTTATTTTATTTTATTTTATTGAGCGTAATTATTTAACTGCATATCAGGAGACCGCGGTTATCCATTAAAGACGTGGCTGTTAAACCCCCTCAACAACCCGCAAACTGACCAAGAGCGCAGATACAATGATGCCCATTCTCGCACTTGTAGAGCGGGCGATTGGGCAGCTGAAATGCCGGTGGCACCAGGGCCGTGCACAGACCTTTTGAGGGGCATGTGCTGAAACTGAAAAAAGGGCACCCCCCCCCAACCCCTCCACCACCAAAAAAAAAACACACAATAATATTCTTATATTATATTTAATTAGTATTAATAACTTTTATACAGATAATATATTGTGACGAGTGTCTGAGGGCTCATCAGCGTCGCCCTGGCAACAAACGATCTGCACCTGCACGTCCTCATCACGGCATATCGGCCACCGCTGCTTCCCAATCAACAGCCGGCTTTATAAGCCGGCACTCCACTCAGCCAAAGAGAGTTGGATCTCATGCTGGAAAGAAACGGCTCTAACCTGTGTTCTCTTCTCTTTAGAAAGCAGCGAGTGACCGATCTCCCTCACTGGAGCACCCCCTGGCCACCCACTTTCAAGGATCCGAAGAGCACCTCACAGACAAGCTGCACCAGCCTCACGCCACATTTCACCTTCACTTTTAAAAGTATTTTGGCAATAAATCCACCCTCCGGGGTTGTTCACTCAGCTTTCCTTGTCGTGTGATTCTTCACCTGTGACACCTGGTGGAGAATGCGGGCAATTGCATGAAGAATCACCGGCAAGTGTTTGCACAACACCCCACTAAAAGTAATTTTTTTTCTGTTTTCATCTGTTGCAGCGGAAAACGGTGCGCGCTCTTCCCCAAATGGAAATGCGGGACCTGCTTCAACGCCTCACAGAGGTGAGCGTCCGCCAGCAGCAAATAGTTGAACATCTCGCCACCCGGCAGGGCAGAAACGAAGAGGAACTCACCGCCATCCGAGCCCGTGCTGCCCAGCAAATTCCGCTGCCTGACCCACGAGTGCAAGCCACCCGCCTGTTGCCAAAGATGACAGCACATGATGATGTGGAGGCTTTCCTCCAAATGTTCGAAACCACTGCCACTCGCGAGGGTTGGGCCGTTGAGGAATGGGCGCAGGCGCTGGCACCTTTGTTAACCGGCGAAGCCCAGCGGGCTTATTTCTCCCTCTCCACAACGGCCGCTGAAAGTTATATAGAGGTGAAGCGGGAGATCCTAGCCCGGCTGGGCTTATCTTCTATCAGCGCCGCCCAACAGTTCCACGAATGGGAATACAAAGCCCGTGTGCCAGCCCGCGCCCAGGCGGCCGACCTCGCTCGCCTCGCCCAACATTGGCTTTTGGATAGAGAGCCTACCGCTGGTCAGGTAGTGGAACGGGTGGTGATCGATCGTTTCCTACGCGCCCTCCCGCGATCTCATCGGCGGGCTGTGGGGATGAGGAATCCCACCACCGTCCTCGAGCTTGTGGAAACGATCGAGCTGGCGGACGCTGTACAACACCGGGAAGCTGGGGATAGAGCGCCGCCGTTTCCCCGGAGGGTGGGCCAGGAGCGACGCGCGCCGGAGGGCACCTCTCGCCCAGTCAGCAGGCCAGCGGTTCCCTCGCCCTAGGACGATCCCATGCCCACCGCTGAGGTCTCCACCCCACCACGGACCTGGCTGACGGGCTGTATTGTCCACCAAAACCCTCCACCGGCGGCCCCGGAAGTGGACATTATCCTGAATGGAAAACCCATGAAGGCCGTCCTCGATTCCGGCAGTGCGGTCACTCTCGTCCACTCTCAACTGTGTCCGCCACATCCTGGACAGAAGAGCCTGCTGCCGATAGCCTGTGTTCACGGTGACACACGCCAAGTACCAGCCCGTCGAGTGACCATCGCCGCCGCCAATGGCGCCTGGCCAGTAGAGGCTGGGCTGGTGAAAGATCTCCCTGTGGCCGTACTGCTGGGCAGGGACTGGCCTGGATTTGATCGCCTGCTTGCTGCTGTCACCACCCAGCCCGTCAGCCCGCGAGGGAACCGCCGCCGCCGTCGCCGGCCTCAAGGACCTCGCCGCCAGCCGGCCCTGCTAGCCTCGGACAGCGGGAGAGATGGTGAGTCCCTCTCGCAAAACTCTAACCTGTTCTTTGATGTTTTCCAACAGGCCACCCGAGGGGGCTCTTTTGCCAAGGAACAGCGGGAGGACGATCGTCTTAAACATTGTTGGACACAAGTACGGGCCATCGATAATGAAGACGTCCTCCCACGGCCCCATCCTCTCCCACACTTCATTGTCCGTTACGGCCTGCTGTACTGTGTTGCACAACGAAGGGGGGAGGAGAAGGAGCTTTTAGTGGTCCCGCGGGCCAAGACCGAAACCGTCCTGGAGCTGGCCCACTCACACCCAATGGCAGGTCATTTGGGCGCGGCCAACACCATACAGCGGATTCGAGACCGGTTCCACTGGCCAGGCCTCGACGCAGATGTCAAGGCCTTCTGTCAGGCCTGCCCGACCTGCCAAATTACGGCGCCCAGGACACCTCCCCCCAGTCCTCTCATCCCTCTACCCATCATTGAGGTGCCCTTCGAGCGCATCGGATTGGATCTGGTAGGGCCGTTGCCAAAGTCTGCCCGAGGACACATCCTGGTCATCGTGGACTATGCCACCCGCTACCCAGAAGCAGTCCCCCTGAGGAAAGCCACAGCGAAAGCCATCGCCCAGGAACTGTATACATATATAGGGTATCTTATGTATATATCTTATGTATATATATCTTATGTAAACTAATTAAAACAACACTGTGATCCACTGGGATCCCTCTCAATGGCTATATAGGCTATATAATATGATGAAATGTTAATAAATTATATCATGTAATTTGCAAGCATCAGCAAATTCAGCAGATAGCCATAAAATCAAAATAGAAATTTCTTATAATATATTTTACCTAGCTGACAAGGATCACTCGGTTGCTTTGTGTCAAACTAAATCACATTATGTCAACATCACACCGTGTGGTGATGCATTATATGAACCTTTATAGACATAGGCCTACTTGTTAATTTCATAAAGACAACGTTGCACTTATTCAAACAACAATATATTTTACCGTTACAAGACAAAGACGTTCATCTGCTTCCGCTCTATGAATCTGACTGATGTGCTGAAACGTAAGTCGCCGCTGTTCTCCTCTTACCTGCACCTTTACATCGGACCATTTCTTTTTTAATTCGTTCACAGTGCGATGTTCAGACCCCAGTGCGTTAACCGCGTCAGCTTAACTCTCCCATTCTATTTTTTTCTATTTATTTTTATTTTTTACAAACTTGCAAATAACAGTTTTTCTCCGGTCTACCTCCGATAGGAGCACCTTCAATTCACATTCTGTGAAGTTTCTCTTGCTTGCTTTTTCGTTTGGTTTTGCCAAAGTGGAGTCATTACCATATTTATACGGGGGAGGAGGCAGGGAGGGGTTTTGTGCTCGTGCATGTGCGCTCAATTTCACGTTAATTCGGATGTACAAAGAGATTATGCGTGGAATTCCGCGTACGCAGTGTTTCATACATCTGATTTTTTTACTGCGTACGCACATTTACAGCTTTGTCCGTACGCAATGTTTTAGTATTAATTCAACGCAAGTCTTTGTGCATGAGGCCCTGGAGTCTGATGAGGTTGTTCTCACGAACTATATCCACAATGAGGGTTTCTTGTGCCGCTGTAAATATGGCAACCCTCCCACCTCTATGTGGCATTCTTTCAACTCTAAAGAAAGAAACGTCTAGGTTACGAAGGTAACCCTCGTTCCCTGGAGGAGGGAACGGAGACGTTACATTGGGATCTCGCTTGAGAGACCGATCATCTCTGAGCCTTATTAAAAAAGGCCGATTGAAAATTGGCGAGTGGACGTGGAGTGGCACTACTCATACAGGTTTTCGCTGAAGAGCCGATCAAGCCGGCGTCAGCGCGACGCCAGGGGCGTGGCAGGGGAATGTAACGTCTCCGTTCCCTCCTTCAGGGAACGAGGGTTACCTTCGTAACCTAGACGTTCCCCTATCAGTCGAATCACTTCGACGTTACATTGGGAACTGACCCATGGAACAGGCCACGACCCTGGCACCGCGTTATGCACAACTTCACGTGCTGACAAGTATACGTGCCGGCAGGCGAAGTGTAACGTAACCTTCCCAAGGCCCAATAAGGGGGCCTTTCCAGGGATGCCAGTTGTACTGAAGCATGGGTTGGGGGGGCGGAGCACATGAAATTTTTACATGTGGAAATGAGAATAATTCAATATATCCATAAAGGTTTTTAGGGATACACGAGGGAAACAGCGGAATCTTCCGCTGGAATAATGAAAAGTATAGCCACAACCTGCGGGGCGAAGGAGACCCAGGCAGGATCACAGTGCAGGACTACTCCGTGCCTAGCCCTGACTGCGGGGCAGGAGGACCCAGGGTTCGCCGGAGGGAACATTCTGGGAAATAGCGCACGGATCCACGTGGGAATGGTGCAGCAAACCGACACCAGCCGGTCTCCCGCTCACCTGTGAGTCCTTATGTTAGGACACGGGAGAACGGCCTCTACGCAAAGGTTTTAGAACCTATCGAAGGTATTAGGTGTCGCCCAGCCCGCAGCTCTCAGACATCTGCTAGTGAGGGCCATGAGCCAAGGATCATGGCTGTCCCTGAGTATAACAGGGAGATGGCATCTACCACCCAATGAGCCAACCTCAGTTTTGGGACAGCATTCCCTTTCTGCTGAACCCGGAAGCAGAAAAGCTGCTCGGTGCGCCTGAAGTGCCGAGTGATTCTATTTTCACACATTTATGGACACAACATCGCAAGGCTGGGTCTGCCTCCTCCAGGGCAGAGCTTGCAGGTTCACCACCTGATCGCGGAAAAGCGTGGCGGGAACCTTGGGCACAATAACCGGGCCGGGGTCTCAGGGTAGCGTGAGAATCGCCGGGCCCGAATTTCTAGACACGTTTCGCTGACAGAGAAAGCTTGTAGGTCTCCTACCCTCTTGGTGGAAGCCAGGGCAGTCAGGAGCACTGTCTAAATGACAGGAATTCTAGCTCGACTGAGGCCAGTGGCTCAAATGGAGCGTCCCGCGGCCCTGAAGGCGACGGGGAGGTCCCAAGAGGGTATGAGGTGCGGTCTGGGCACCTCTGCGAAACCTCACGACCAGTGGATGCTTACCTACTTTGCTCCATCTACTGCATGTGATATGTGGCGAAAGCAGCGGCATATATTCGGAGAGTCGAGGGGACAGCCTGCGCTCCAACTCTCCTGCAGGAAAGGAAGCACTACTGCAATCGTGTATCTCTGTGGGTCCTCTCAGCGAGAGGAATGCCAGCAAATAGACCTCATCTCAGTGCGTAAGCCTGCCTGGTCAAGGGAGCTCGGTACTGAGAGATAGTTTCTATCACGGCCTGTGGAAGGCCGGAGATGTGTACGGTGTCACTTATCCGTGCCCTTAGAGGGAGGGACTGCCGCGAGGGACGGTTACTAAGACCTAAGCCCGGGTGGGCCACTCTTGTAGCGCAACCAACAGACTTACTCCTTGTCCTCCCTGGACTTGCACAGTGTCTGTGCAAGGAGGCTCGCTAGGGAAGGGCGTACTTGGGCCCCAGAGGTCAGCTGTGTGCCAGTGTTACTCTGAAAAGAGGCAGCTGGCAATGGAAGGAATCGGAAGGGCGAGCAGATGTGGCTGGGCCTTGCCGATATAACTTCAACTAGCTGCGTCACGGGGTGGAGTCGCCATCCTGCAGGTGGGTGGACTGCCATGGGAGCCGACAGGCTGCACGGTTGAGTTTCCCTGCTCCAGTGAATGGCATGCAGCAAAATCTGCCACGCTAGACTCCGTGGGAGCAAGTGGGGACGAGCTGTAAGCATCTGTCGTACATGGCAACCCAGCCCGTGGTAAGCCACGGGCTGACTTGTCGGCAATACTGCGGGAAAACGCCAGTCCGGAGTGAGCCGAGATGCCATGCCCATCATGGGACTCGATCGTGCTGAAGCGGTGTCACATGGAACAAGCTTAGCGGCAAGCGGCTAGAGCTGTCACATGCCCCAGGAGCCTCAAATTTTGAGAGGACCGCTGATTGTGCCTGATAAACTCAGGGACTACAGCACTGATTGCGCGCTCTTGGTAGTAAGGCGGGCCGTCTTGTGGACCGAGTCAGGCTCCCGGCCGAGAAAAAGGATTTTCCCTCGGTTGGCCTGAAGGACCAGATGGCAGGGGTGCCGAAGCACCAGGTCCCTGTGTTCGCACAACGGAACTCACGAGTGGGCTGGAAAGCACCAGTCGAAGAGCCGGTTGAAGACGCGAATTCCTGTCTGCCGAAAAGGGGACAGGGGAGCTCCCGTGGCCTAAAGAAGGCAGGGAGGAGGGGGACTGGCCAAATGGAAGCACCTCGCGCTGAAGCGCTCGATCCCCGGAGCAGACCGCAGAAGGGGTGTGCGTCGGGAGAGATCGAGACGCGACAACGGGTGCCCTTCAGGCAGATGGCTGCAACTCAGCCCTGGAGACGGAAACATACTTGTATGTGCTTCGTCGTGAGCATGTGTGCCGACAGCCTGAGAAGGGACCGGAACAGAGCTCCATCCAGGGCGGATGTTAACCCACCACTCTAACTGGACACGTGAAGTCGGGACTGTAAGATCCTGACCTCGTCCCGGCTGGAGGGACAGGCTGGATTGCGTCCTTCGCCAGTAGGAACGCGACCTCCGCAGGCAGAACAGAGGCACGCCTGCCCGAATAAGAATGTAAGGGGTACCTCTGAGTCTGGGCGGACGCCTGGTGCCGGGCCGTACGTCCGTATCAACCAGCGTAGTGGTATCAAGGGAGCGTTGACCGACGTGACCGTGGTGGGGCAGCCTAGGGGAAGACAGGGAGGGAGACAAAACCCAGAAGGATGAACGTCCTGGAGAAGTGTCTAACTGCACTAAGTAGTGCTTACCTTCTTCCCTGGTTCCCGCGCTGGCGAAGGCCGGCCGCGAGTCTGGTTCCGAGGAGTGTAAGTGCTGCTCAGGAAGGAAACTCGAGGCCGAAGGCCAGAGGTGAGAAATTTTGCTCTTTTTGTGAAAATGTGGGTACCGTCGGCCCACAGTGGCCCCCGGCCCTCCACCGGGAGCGGGGACCGTAGATGTCAGCATCCCCTAAAGAGCAGTCTCAATCACCTCTGGAGGCCCGCGTCAGGGACGTTTCGCAGTTTTCTTGCGGGTGTTTCGGGCCGGTCCCTGTGCCGCGGGCGGCGCCGCTCTCCTGCGGCTGGCTCTGCGCTAGCGGGCCCCTTCCGCCAATCTGGCGTCTCCGGCGGCGGGATGGGAACTTCGCGGCGGGGCAAGATGTGTTTAATCGCCTCCGTCTGTTTCTGTACTGCCGAGAACTGCTGGGCAAAGTCCTCGACAGTGTCGCCGAAAAGGCCAATCTGGGAGACGGGAGCGTCGAGAAAGCGTGCTTTGTCGGCATCTGCCATCTGGGCCAGAGTGAGCCATAGGTGTCGCTCCTGGACCACAGCCGTGGACATCACCTGACCAATGGCCCGCGCCGCGACCTTCGTCGCTCGAAGGGCGAAGTCGGTGGCAGCGCGGAGTTCCTGCATTACGCCTTGGTCAGAACCACCCTCGTGCAGCTGTTTCAACCCCTTGGCCTGGTAGACCTGCAGGGTTGCCATCGCTTGCAGGGCCAAGTCGGCCTGGCCCGCGGCGTGAAAAGTGCGGCCCGCAAGGGCGGACGAACGCTCGCAGGCCTTGGAGGAAAGATGCGGCCGGTCCCACCAGGTGGCGGCGCCACGTGGGCAAAGATGCACCGCCACAGCGCGCTCGACCTGGGGAACCGACACATATCCCCTGGCCGCCCCGCCATCAACGGTGGCGAGGGGAGAGGAGCTGGGCATGCCGAGAACGATCGGCCGCAGACGATGGAGTAACCTCCAGACCGATCCCCCTGGCGGCTCGGAGGAGCATAGCTGAGAGCTCGGAGTCCATTTCCGAAGGAGTAGCAACCACGGAGGGGCGCTGCGCCACCGGAAGAGCGTCCTCACTCCCTGACTCTCCCTCTGATGCAGCGACCGACATCTCTTCTTCCTGTGGAGCGCCAAAGGAGACGCCCAGCCCGAATGGCGGGGAGGCGTACTGCTCTGGCATCTCGATGGGGGTATGCTGACGGGCGGAAGACCGCAGGGTCTTTGGGGCCGGCGGTACGTTCGGCACCGTGACTTGTAAATCCCCCTCGTGCCTCGCCACAGCGGCAGGAAAACTTCTCCGGTCCAACCGCCGGCCGTGGGGCGCGAGGGGGGGCCTACCCGCGAGCTAGCGGCGAGTCTTCAACATACCCATGGTCATGCGTTCACAGTGAACGCACGAACCATCCGTGAAAGCTGCTTCAGCATGTTCGAGGCCCAGACATGTGAAGCAGCTTTCATGTCCATCCAGAGAGGTGAGGTAACTGCCGCACCCAGAAGCGCACGGCCGGAAAGCCATTCTGAAAAGAACGTCTTTACACGGCCGTGAGAAATTGCTCTTTTAGTCCCGGTCTGCCCAGGGAGGAAACCGCGGCACCACTGTGCACTCAATGGGGCTTGCTCGCTGGAGAGCAGGAGGCTTTTTGTGGCCGTGAAAACGGCCGCCCGCAGGACCCCGCTGGCGTCGCCCAGAAATTCACTCTTTCAGTAAGATTGCTCTTTATTCGATCGGCGCACACCAGCAGAGAAGAGCAGCAGCGGGAACGTGAAGTCTTCTTTTCTTTAGAAGTCGAAAGGCTTGAGCATGAAGGCTCTGAAAGCGAAAGTCTGTATGAGTGGTGCCATCTTATATACCCGTATGTACGGGGGAGTGGCCGGCGCGCACGTCCACTCGCCAATTTTCAATTGGCCTTTTTTAATAAGGCTCAGAGACGATCGGTCTCTCACGCGAGATCCCAATGTAACGCCGAAGTGATTCGACTGACAGGGGAACATGTGTTGTCAATTGACATGATTTACAATAACAACTGATTTGAAACCAATAGACTACTTTCACAGGCTTGTAAAACTGTATTGCGACAAAGAAAGCAATAGAGTACAATGAATGCCCTGTCTGAATGCCCTGATAATGGTGGCCACGGTGAACCTTCTCAGGATTGGACGGACTCTTATTCCTGCTTCAGCCATTGTCATGCCATGGACAATGACATGGTCAATGACTGTTGCTCGCATCTCGTCCGTAATGACAGTGCGAGGTTGTCTTGCTCTCCCTCCTGGACCTTCTACTCTCCCCCCTGGACCTTCTCCTCTCCCTTGTTTGCCTCCTCCTCTTCCTTGTTGGCCTGCTCCTTTTCCTCCTCTGATTTGAACTCCTCTTCCTCGTTGGCCTGCTCCTCTTCTTCCATGGCCAGCTCTTCTCCCTCCTCTGACTCGAATTCCTCTTCCCCTGACTCTGCCTTCATCCATTGTGTTTGTTTGGAATCTTCAGCAAACTGTGCACTCTGAACTTGCTTTTATACATGTGGTCACAGCATTAACAACAAGTGTCTTCAATTTTGAGTTGTGTGTAATGAATGACGCCAGGTGTGTTCATTGTGTTCAAATATTGCTGACTGTGGCAAGCATTTTGCATCACATGAGCTTTCATTTGAGAATATAAGCAGGGTTCTTTTGAAACTCGTGTTTTAGCAAGGAAAAATGTGTTTAGATTTATGAGAACGGAGGATTGTGTTTTGTGAATTGTGTCATGTGAAATGTGTTTATGATATTGGAAAATGATGGCTAGATTTAGTAAATGTGTTTAGACAAATGGTCATTTGGTTTAGAGGATTGGCTTTTGTGTTTTAGCATTTGAGAAAAACTATGAAACAAAGAACCTTCTCACAAATGGAGCATTGTGTTTTCAATTGTTTTGCTGTACTGTATAATGAAGTGTATAGTGTTTACATTTTTTCGAGCTGCTCTTTTGGTGTGAAAGTTTGAGTTTTGAAGTGAGAAGGTGTGGTTGTGTTTATGTAGCTTTAGAAAAGGGTGTTGTGTTTAGACATTGGGGAACATAGAGGAAACATTTGTGAAATGTGTTTTAGCATTTCAGAAAAACTGTAATGCACTGAACTGTTGCTTCATTGTCGCAATACACTAAAATGCTGTTGGCAGTCCATTCTTTCCCCCACAGAAAGGCTGCTATGGCGACAGGATAAAGCTCAAACAGGTCTGAGGACTCGGATGAGTCCAGAAGCTGAGGGGGCCAAGGGGATGCGAACCAGTGCCCTTGGTAAAAAAAACAAAACAAAGTCGACTGAGGGAGCTGCGTCGGTGAACAATTGGATGTCGATGGGAGAAGATACGAGGTTGTTGTAAAAAAAAAAAAAAAAGAGAGGCAGTTCCATTGTTTAAGAAATGTTACCCATAATAAGAGTTTGTCGCGGCAAGCCTGTTTTATGGAAATTTGATCCTCTAGCACGAAAACCGGGGACGCAGTTGAGAGGAGATGTGCAACGAAAGGGCATCCTTGGGGAATGATACGCATGGCGAAGTTTAAATAGCCGAGAAGAGAGAGAAGTTCTCATTTTGAACAACTTGGGTTGTCTGTGAGGGTGGAAGCTACGAGGATTATTCTATCAATTTTTTTCTTTGGGCAAAGAAATCTGAAATTTCACTGAATCCAAATTAATGAATTCAAGGCATGTGGCAGGACCCATGGTTTTTTCCTGGGCAATGGGGATCCTGAGCTCGGAAAAAACGTTTTGAACTCTAAGGATATGCACGGCTGGGATGGCGTGGGGAGGCGAGATGATTAGAAAGTCGTCAAGCAAGTGAATGAGATGGTCTATGGTGTAATTGTTTGACAAAATCCAGCACATGGCTTCTGAAAGCATGTCGAAAATTTTGGGGCTACTTTTGCACCGAAGGTTAGTCAAACGGCGAAATAGTACCCCGAATAGGTGCCATGCATCTGGATGGATCGGCATCACTTTGAAAGCTGCGGTTATGTACATTTTTGCCATCCAAGCACTATGACCCACTATTTTTAGCATATCAATGGCGTGATCGATGTTGTGGTATTTTAGAGAAAATTTGTCATGAGGAATTAAGCTGTTCATGCTTGGGAACGGGGAATTATGCAGAGCTGAAAGGTTGACTATTAGGTGTTTCTTACCTGAGAATTTCCTGGTGGCTATTCCGATTCGGCTGATGTGGAAAATTGGGAAGGGGGGTGCATCGAAGGGGCCGATCATGAAACCGAAGTCCACTTCTTTTTTAATCAGACTGTCTACGATCTTGGGTACAGCAAGTGCAGATTGGAGGTTATTACAGATGATATTTTGAGAAAGCGTGCATTCCACGCGGGTTTTAAAACCATGTGTGAGACGAGACAGCAGATAATTGGTGAATTCAGTGTCAGGATGGTTAGACATTTTGATAGACGGGTGAGAAATATTGACGACAAATAACTTAGAATTTTTATTAACAGATTTTTTTCACAGGGAAAACGTGACGGGCTTGTGCACTGCCGCAGAAGCTGCAGATGTGCAGGTAATGGCAACGCTGTCTGGCGCATCTGCCGGCATTGAAATGCTTGCAGGGCTGCCTGCTGCCAGAGAAAGAAGGAGCATTTCTTCTGGAGTCCTGATTTGTGTAGGCTGGTGTGAGTCTTGGCACGTAACTGGTAGATTTTACAGGGCTTGAGACTGGGCACGGAGGAATGGAGGGGTTAACTTGTGGACATGAGGTGGTGGAAGGAGCTACTGACCTGCATACCGTGCATGAAACGTTCCTGCAGCCGAGAAATACTCTGCTATGGAGTAGTCAGCGTCGAGTGCGCCCCATTAAGGGCATTTATTCCACTGGGAAACCCTTATGGTGCATTTTGCAGAGAAGAGTTTGTGATATGTAAAAAAGTGCACTCCCCCATATGACAACGCGAGCTCGGCTATCAGCGCCAAATAATTGTTCAGCTCGTGCCGCCTGTGGGGGAAAGCTGAGCATATTATTTCTGTGAAGCGACTGAATGCGATGGAGAACTCTGAGAATTATAATATCCGTGAGGCTGAGTTTAGGTTTTTTAAGGTAATCAAGAAATTCCCGCAATCTATTTGGCGATTGGATTCAGAAGCTGGAAACAGGGAGAGTGAGGACTAGGCAATAGGGGGGTTCTGCGGCCACGGCATTTGGTGGGGCTGGCAGAGGTGTCGCTGTGAAGAGGGAATGCGGTGATTTCGCATGTAGTACAGAGTTGAGAGAGGGAGCGAGGGCCGTGATTGTCGGCGGAGGCAGCCTCACGCTTTAATCAGGCTGTTGAGTTTAAGAGGGAGACTGAGAAGAGCGTAAGGAAGGAAAAGAAAAGGATGTGTGGGCCTGCGGTGCGAGCGGAGGCATCCTCACGCTTGCATCCGCAGCTGTAGATGGAGGCCATGGGAAGTGGGTGGGGTTTGAGGCGTTTTGGGAGGTCTGTGTATCTTGCGCCGCTAGAGGAGGCAGCCTCATGCTAGTGTTTCCTGCTGAAGCTGGATGCCACTGAAAGGAAGAAGGGTTATAAGGGTTATAAGGAAAAGAAAAAGAAGTGGGGCCTTGAGTTGCAAGCTGAGGCAACCTCGCACTTGGATCAGCTACTGTTGCTGACGGGCACGTGAAAGGGGTGGGGTTTGTGAAGATCTGAGAGGCCTGTGAAGCCTGCGCCGCTAACGGAGACATACGCTAGCATCTGGAACAGGGGCTGGAGGCCATGGAAGAAGCAAAGGATTGTTAGTGGTTGGAGGAAGATATTGGGCGGCTGTGGAAGGGTCAGTTGGCTACTGAGGATCTGGGCGTGACGTTGGCTGACTGTAAGGTAACGTACAGTTTGTACAGTTCTGCTTTGTTCATTCTCCAAGAGAACTGAACGTCAGAGTTGATTAGTGCTTGTCTCAGACTTAGCCCGGTCCATTTCTCAATAGGGGGAATCGATGATACGGCTGAACGGTAGGAGGATGCCGGTGAAGTAGTTGGAGATCTCTCCGGTGGAGGTGAGGATTGGCTTCGGCGTCTTGATGGATGCGTAGCTGATCGGACGGAGTGTCGGCCCCGTGATGAGGCGTGGGGCTCGGTGGGAGCCCCTTGCGTGGATGGAGAAACCGTGGGGCCGGAAGACTTCGGCAGGAGAACAGAGGGATGTTCGGGCTCGTCGTTGGACGAGAAGATTTGAGGTAGAGACATGTCAGCATTAGGAGCAAACCAAAATGCTAAAAAAAAAAACTGTCAAGGAACAGAGGAAAGGCTGAGGTATAAATACACATCTGTTAATTAGGTTGATTAATGATTGCGCTTCTCCTGTTCATCCAGGTTAATTATCTGAACGTGCTAAAAATAATACAAACATAATAAAACATCATGTAACAACAAGCAATATATATATATATATATATAGCGACGAGTCGGCTGCCTCCCCACTAATTATCACAACAAACCCCGTCCCTTATTCGCCGCCCTTCTCCAGGCTCCCGACAGGAGTGGGTGTGTATGGGAGAGGATGGGCGTGATAACATCCCGGGCTGGCGGCGTGTGATGAGGAGCACGTGAACTGAATGAAGCCTTATCACCGCCACTGTTTAAATGCTGAGCGCGCCTCTCCTCAGGAGACCGGTCTCTCCGCCGTGCATGCACCCTGGTGTCCCCGTGGGTCCAGGAAGGGGTGAAGAGGGAACCAGCGCCGCCGGAGGACGAGCTGCTGGGCCGTTTCATCCCCCAGAAGTGCCGCATAGGCGGAAGAGGACGATGCCACAAGAGAAGCCGCCGCCCCTTCAGCGGCTTCGGAGTCCGCCCCTTGCTTGGAACCTTCCCTACCGAATACTGCCCCTCCATCACTGAACCCCAGCACTTGAGGACACCAGATCCCCTTTTTATTTTGGACACTTTTACCCCTTGGGCACTTGTTTTATTTTATTATGTTTAATAAAAGCCTCTCCAAGGCCTGACGCCACACCCACTGTGTCTGTTGTTTGCTTCTCCCGCCACAATTTATGTAAATAAAATACAAAAAAATGTATATATATAAAAAAAATATATATATATAAATATATATAAAAAACATATATATATAATCACGTCACATCCTGTCCTTTCCTTTTTATACTTAAGTTTGAAAGTAGGAGTAAATTTCATTAATTCTCAGCACTCATTTCCTGAAGAAGGGAACGGAGATGTAACATTGAGTGACGTATTTTGGGATCACACTTGGGAGCCTCTGAGCTAAAGAGCAAACCAGAGAAACGGTCTGTGTGGAGGCAGAATCGAGACATGAAAGTCCTTCAGGTTGATAGCTGCAAACCAATCCTGGTGACATACGCATGAAAGAATGCCCTTCGAGGTAAGCATCTTAAACGGACGCCTGTGTAGGGACCCGAAGGTCCAAGATGGGTCGTAACCCGCCACCCTTCTTGGATACGGTGAAATACTGACTGTAGAATCCCCATTTCATCTTGGCTGGAGGGACGGGCTCGATGGCGTCCTTCGTCAGGAGAACCGCAATCTCCAAACATGAGATTGTACGGGGGAGTGGCTTGGCATGCAAATTCCACTCGCCATTGTTCATTGGCCTTTTCTCTTTAGCTCAGAGGAGATTGGGCTCCCAAGTGCGATCCCAAATACGTACCTCGACGTAACGTCGAACGTGACTGACTGAGGTGGAACCTTGGTTGCACATGCTTTACAGTAGCCAAGTTTCCATCCAAGGATTTATTGCAAAGAAAATATTCGTCACTTTTAGCAAGTTTTACCGATATAGCTGATGGAAATGCCATTTATCACAGAAATTTCCTTTCCGACATAATTCTTTCCATTTAACTTTTGAATACTTCAAATGGCACAAAAAAATTGCTTGGAAACACTTCTGTCGAAAAAAGGGCCTTTACTGTAACACAACTAAATGTGGTGTCACATGACAGAATTAACCTATAGGCAGCGACCGTATTCGTGGTGTTGCTCACATTAAGGCACCGTTTCTTTGTAGTTCAAAAGCGCAATTAAATCATATTCATTTTATTAAATTGTATCTAAAATTATTTTATATATGGTAAGAAAAAAAAGTTACCTCTCAAACACGCATACATACATACAACACATCTTAGTTCGACGTTCCTTTAGTCCATTGCAACTTAAAATTAATTCATGTTGTTCTGAAGATGAAAGGGTCAAATTGGAACATATACACTTGTTTCGAACTGAAATCATAGCGGAATATCCGGTGATGTCCACTTTGCATCCGGAAAGTTTATCTAGCGCAAATATTTTAAGGTGCACTAATCGCAGCATTATTGTTCAGTGCACTGCTCAGTTCAGATGGCCTTAAATACAATCTGTGCCATTCAGCATGACCACCATAACCCCATGATTTTTACGCCAACCACAATTCGTTTTACGTGGACACTGGAACGCGAAGTACAACTTTTTCCAATGCATTTGTTTTGGCTTGCTAAATTAAAGGATTTGTTGTGGAGTGAGGGGAACTAAAAGAGCATGGTTTGAGCCAGCGCGGTCGCTTCATTTATTTACTTTTTTTCCATCCAAAAGTTTCCTAGGCCCCATGAGGCCTTGCGTCAAAAGTGGGAGCGTCTTCCGGTTCAAAGTAAACAAGCGGGATGTGACACTCATTCATTCAACAGTTGACAGGAGTGACGAGCAAACAAAGCTGCTGTCAGACTTTAGGCAGGATGAGGAGTGCAGATGATGAGGCAGGAACCGGAGTAAAATAAACACTGATATTTATTGTGACACAAACGAAGAACATGGAGCAAGGACAACAATTGTAACTTTAACGATGGACAAAGGGGAGTGAGGAGACACAGACTTAAATACACAGAAGACAGGGCGTGGTCACAAATGGGATAACGAGGGGGAAGTACAAATAAGGGCATGACTAAACCAAAGAACTAGAAACAGACAGGGAGAAAACACTGGGAGAACAGAACAGAACAAGACATAATCCTGACTGCCGCGTGAAGCACAGAGACTTTCCTCTGACTGTTTCGGGAAAAGATTCAAAGCTTCGAGAGTGTCGAATACAGCGCTGTCTGGTGCTTATTAAAAAATAAATTCATTTACCATTAAATGCCTGTACGAATATCAGTATGATGTATTAGAAGAATAATGTATTATTTCTAGGGCTGGACCAGAATATTCGATTATTCAAATATTCGTTCGGTGGGTTGGCATTCGATTTTAAATTTTGAGATATAATATATTACATTCAAATAATATTCTTTTTTTTTTCATACACCTTGCATCCCCCGCAAAACGGTTCTCATTCGCGCTTAAATATGAATGAAGAAGATCAGACTGCTGCGCCACTAACACAAACAGCAAAAAAAAAAAAGAGAGAGAGAGAGAGAGAGAAATTGAGTAATATTTGAGAGACACTATAAAGTACAGTCAGGCCCACTTGAATGGTTGAAGCAAAACTAGGGCTTTGACTGTCGTAATGACAACCGCGCCTCTGCGTTTAAAGCCCCAGCAAAAATAATTACCATGAATGTGTCGGGGAAAAAGTAAGGAGATATTTGTTCCTATTTGATATTTTGTTCCTCCTTGTAAAACTTTAAAATCGTATTCTCATAATATATTACCTGTGCAATAATATTTATTATCTATTCACAAGGAAGAGTTGCCATTTGTTCTATTTACCTTGGTTTCCAAGCAGAATCTCCTAACTAGATCTGTTTGCTGCTGCCTAAATTGGAAAAGTTGTTTATAGTCTTCTATCTTGTTTTACTAAAGCGAGAAGAAACACACGCCATAAATCATGTAAATGATCAATGTGGACATATATGTAACATAACATAAATGTAAAATGCTGTATTACAGTCTTCATCATTACTATAATGGCCAAAAGTGAACACGGAAGTGCTGTTACCTGCACAGGGCTTGAAATTAACTTTTTTACTTGGTAGCACTGGTGCCCCCACATTCAAAAAGTTAGGAGCACCAAAAAAAAAAAAAAATTAGGAGCACCCAATTTGTTTTTAGTAATGCACGATGCACCGATCTTGATTATTCATGGCCGATTCTGATTGTCGATGTTTTACAAGCAAATGGGATAATTCTTAAAGCCTTTAATATATTTATGTTAGGCTTTAAGCAAGGAACAAGAATGAATGTAAACATGAGTACATGAACAAGCTGGTTAATTTCTCTTTTAGAGCCATTTAAATTAGAGGCAGCCACTGTATTTTTAAACAATCTACAGTAGAAATGACAAAAAATAAACGACACAGTTCGTTCTTAGTGGTGTTGACAAATGCAGCGATAATCAAAGTAGGCTACTCTGTTAATATTCAAGTTGCAAATAGAGACCGAATTTTTCAAGCATGATACAGAGCTATAGACAACATTATCATCTTTTTATCTGCTCACATACTAATAACAGCCTAGATATTTTATGTAGCCTAATTTGCGCGCATTGGGAAGTCACTCTCTAAACTTGAGGTATTAAAATTGCTTTTGAATGTGCGTGCGCGTTTTATTTTTGGTTTTAACAATCGCGCGAAACTCTCGATGGCGCTGAGCGTGTTATAATACAAGAGATTACTTTAACAGAGCCAATTGAAAGAAGGAGGACACAATCGGGATTTTGAAAAGTGCGTCCTCAATGGAAATTACGCCCCTGCGTGAGTGGAACTCTGCCGCTGAGTTATCATTTGACGTGGATGTATGCTGCGTTGTACAGTATTGAGACAGAGGCGCCAGAATGTATGTGACAGAATGTACGCTGTAGCACGAAATACAGAATATTTCTTCAATCACTTCCGCAGTTCTGCATCAGATGCGACGTGAAATAATGGAATAGTCCAACAGTGTGGTGTTCGAGGGAGGCGCCAGTTTCCATAACATATATTCTATAGTATTCTGATGACTTTTCAGAGAATCTTTGTCATTTTCCATAAAGTAAAAACAAAAAAAATCACCTCGACCAAATTTTTTTGAGGGGGCCCCCTTGCAGCTTGGGGCCCAAGGCAACCGCCTACCTTTGCCTAATGGGAAAGTCCGCCCCTGGGTTTTAATAATGTTTGCAACGAATGTTTGTTTGATAGCCGATTTAACATTCTTACTTATGCTAGATTCATATTTAAATGTATTATTTATTTGATTTATTTTAGCGTTTTGTAGGCTGATTGTTCACTGACGGAAGTGCTCAAATAAACACGCACGTTTGTTAATAATGTTTGGGCCTCATTTATTTTGGGTTTCAAAATAATATACATAGGCTATGTATTTTATATAGGCTTATATACACAAACGTTATATATAATGTGTGTGTGTATGTGTATATATATATATATATATATTTATAAATAATTTAGATATGAATAATTTATTTATATATAAACACCGCGCCATTTTTTTTCGTTCTTTTTTTATTTAAATAGCCTACCCTTTATGGTGCCAGTAATTACTGTGCTAATTTCTGATTTGGGAGTGATTTGTTTGTTAAAAAATGTTAGGCTACCTTATTAAAAGTATTGCACTTAACAGACCTGTGTGTTTTGTATCGTTGTCCGTTCATGAAGCATATAAGCTCTGCCTGCATGAGGCGCGCCGCATCCAACTAGCAATGTTCTATTACAATTTATTAATTCTGAACCTGTGGTGTGTCCATATTGCACCAAAATGCAACACTGCACTCCCTTGGGTCCAAAGCAAAAATCGTTTGGATGAACTGTTCTCGACATAATAAAAATGCAAACAGAAAGACATACAGAGATTTCTGCCTTTATTAGAGAGAAGAATATGTTCAGCCCCTCCCTCCGAAGCTTCGAATATTCGATGTTGATTACTACCGAAGCTTCGAAGCTCAAAAAATGGTATTCGGACCAGCCCTAATTATTTCATATTTAATTATTTAATAGGTTGTTTTATTTCGTTACATTCGCAATCAAAACAAAACACTATACTTCTGTAAAATAAAGGAAACAAACAGGATGCTGCATTATTATTTAGAAAAATATATTTTGCATATAGGCCTATGTATTTATTTTATATATAGTTTAATTGTGTTTTTCTCCGTTCGCAGTAGCGCTGCAGGTGTGTGGCATGACCACGTGGTTGTTTATGAGGCTGTTTGCGTGTATAAAATTAATCCCTGGAAATCAAATGTCGGTATGCACTTACACACTATTTTGATAGTCCACATTTGACATTCTACTAACTATAAGTAACTTTGCAACTACATGGCAACTAATTCAGCAACAGCTTAAGGGAATTTTTGTTTTTTGCGATACACCAAAGCATTAGTTTTTCTTAGTAATGACTTCATTTACTTTTTTTTTTTTTTTTTTTTGGTAAGAAAGCCAGTTGGATGGAAACACAGTGGAGACAGCAAATGTTTTGGCGTATCAAGTTTTTTTTTTTTTTGCTTTTTTTTTGCTTTTTTTTGTCGATAACAAAACCTCAGCAAAAAATGTATTTCGTAAGTTAAGTAATAAGCTACAAAGTTTAGACAATTTACAGTGCAGGTCATGGGTGACATTATGGTAATTCATGGAATCCCCGACAGCCCCGCTGCAACTGCAGTGTTTAGCAAAGCTCATGCCCGGTTGTACTGGGGTACTACAGTGCTATATACCCTCAAACGAAAGCAAAGCAACTGACGATCTGGCAAACTATCCGACGTGTTTTTGCAGCGTTAAGCAATGTAGCCAATCAAAGACATATCTGTCGATTTCGAACAATTCACACACCGCTGATCGTTTTTTATTAAGTGCCGTTTTGCATGCTCGTGTATCATCTCATGACTAAGTGCAGACACAATGTACATAAAAGATTCATTGTGTAGTTTAAAGAGCTTTATTGATCATAACTCAACTTTGTGACATCTCTATGAACTAAGATTAGTGATGCTTTTAGTGATAATAAAGGTAGTGCGCTTTGCAGTTTCCAGGCTATAATCCATTCAGAATTTGAATGAAACTTTAGTTTATTGGACACATACACGCTGCTGTGTTTAGGGAATGACACCTGCATATGGGTTCATTCTCGAAATAGCGGTGAAGCAATTGCCGGAGAAAAAAGTTTTCCCCCTTCTCCCAAAACAACTTACTGTTTCAGTTATTAAAATAGTTCAGTTCTGTATGCAATGGGGCAAAGTGATTATATTTAGTTACGTGTTGTATTTAGTTAATGTAGAAAAACGTTTGGAGCATTTTTTGTTCGTTAAATATTAGTTTTAGTTTTATTAATCAACAGCACCCAGTGGAAGACTGATCATAGTCTGTTTGATCAATTTGCCTTCTCAAATCATCACGACTTGCCTAAAATAAAATCTATAGATATAAAACAGTTCAAGTATAAAACAATGTTGGTTTAAACGTAAGAGATAAATGTGCGCTAGGCGCTTAGTTTCTGCAGAGTGGAAGTATCTTTGTTTTTGTTTTTTTTGTTTTCCTTCCTTTTCTAAAATGTGTGGACGTAACGATGAAAAAACGTAAATTTTTTATATATATTTTATATATATACCTCATAGATGATGCTGTCATACTGTACCTCTTTGGAACACACACCAAAGACTAAAAACCTTTGAATTCATTTGTGTTGGTAAAAACACTACAACATTTCCCTAGTAATGTGAGCGTATTATGAGCCTGAAGCTTGAGCTTGTAATGCTTGGACAGTGCATGCAAAGACAGGTATGAAAACTTGACCAAAGCATTCATTGTGGATAAAGTTGACTTTATTTCATAATGCATTATAACATAAAAACAAAGGCTGAATACAGTGTGTGTTTGAGTTTATTGCCACAGTCACAACAGGCTTTAAAGAGTGACATTAAAGTCGTACTTTAGAAACAATACAGTTGCCATATAGTGCTCCCAATTCAATAACTGAAAAAGATCATATGATGGCAGCATTATCCCATGTTTTTACTTGTAGGCTAGGTATATTATCCAGCCTTTGTTGCCTTCGTTTAGGTTTTTTTCAACAAAGTTGATACCAGCTTTCTGATACTCTTTCCAGGCCTTGCAGTTGATCAGCAGAACTATGACTTGGATTTGTGATTCACATCCTTCTTTCTTGTGCCACGCAAAGACATCTTTTCCACCGGTTCCATTATTGAGATTAACAGTGAGCTTTTTAAAGCCGACAGCCTGAAGATTTGCTTGTTCCTGGAGGGAGGTGGATATGTTAAAATCAGTGAGAGCTTTGCTCTTATCGGTTGTGCGCCGATACCAGAGGAAGACATAGTTTCCACCAGCGCCTCGATTGGTGTCTTCATCCACGCGAGTGTAGCCCAGCTCAAACAGGTACTTGTCAGAAGAGAAGTCAACCGATGCTGTGATCTCACATATATAGCTCGGCTTCTCTCTCTGCACCCACAGGTAGATGAAGTTTCCTCCTGCATTACGGTTCAAATCACAGCCCAGTCTCTCCCAGCCATCTTGCAGAAGAGCAGGCTCTTCTTTGGCATCTTTGGTTACCTGGAGGTTCACAATAGGAACATCATATTCAGTGCTGCCGTAGAAGTACCACAGAAAGATGTGATCTCCAGAAACTCCTGCATTCAGATCTCGGTTGACCACCTGATAGCCGGCATCAGCCAGACCAGACTTCATGCTGTTGTTAAATGAAAACTGGATCCTGGTCACTGGTCTGGTGCCACACTCCTTCTTGTACCAAAGAAGGACCTGGTTTCCACCAGCACCTTGATTGAGGTCAACATTGATGAATTGATAACCTTGAGCTCCGAGTATTTCCTCTTCTTCCTTAGAGGTGGAGACATTAACCTTTGTTATTTGCTGTCCATTTGCCATTTTGTTTTCTTCTGTATTTTTGGCACTGAAGAAGTGGGTTAAAACTCTGAAAAACAAACAAACAAAAACTGTATTTAATTATTGCTTTTTTTCAAGTTTGAATTTGACATTTTAGCACTAATTTTATTACTTGGCTCAACTTTTTGCTATGAAACAACATGTTTTTAGGTCTACTGTTACAAGCACCATAAAAATATTCATGCAATGGCAACAGTTACATTTTTAACATTTACTTTTATATTTATTGTTTCATTTGTTTGTTCAATTACTTAATCATTTCTTTTAACATATAGCTACTTACTACACACATATTTCAAAGGTACTTAATGTTAAATGGATGTTGTCAGATTGTCCAGATTTTCTCTACATGAATAAATTTTTACCATACCAGAAAATCTTGTAGAAGGCAAGGCTGTTTCACTGACGATAACAAAACACATCTATAAAGAACCTTCACAGGGCTCTCACTTATATATCACATAGTTGAGTGGGCTATTGCCCCAACACACACCTCTAAGTAACATGTAATTCTGAAGAAAATATAAAAAAAAAAACAAGTTCTTCAGGTAAATTCTAAGGTACGGTTAAATTCCGGAAGAAACTGAAATTACATGTAACTGTTTCTATTTCTAGATGTAGCTGATATATTGAATATTACTGGTGGACACGATTAATTCAATTTCCAAGTCCATTTTGCAAGAACCACTGTGCTACGGTGAAAGCCGCACAAATGGCAAGACTAAATTAAGAATGAAAGCTTATATCTTACTTAATACTTACTTGATTCATTATCTGCAGTACATTAAGTCTCATCTGTTTTCATCCAAATGTGACGCTCATTTGCTACCTTCTTGATCAGCAAAGTTTCAGAAACATGGCGGACAGTGCATTTTTCACACTTTGCTGAAGTATTGCGCCATCGTGGCTTAGTATTTTTGCTGCATGCACATTAAACAAAAGAGATACTTTGTGCGTGGTTAAAGGCTATTTCAAGCTTTCCATTTCTGTTCAAGTTGTTCTAATTCATTGTGCGGTTAGACCAAAGACTCAGTCATGACTCATTCGCCGAACTAAAAGTCAATCATTTTTTACGGTGCAGTATAGCCTAGTTTAAATAAAATCAAATGTATTTGAATGCGAATGAATTTTCGATTTGTTAAACTTTCTCTTGCAATTAATGCAATTACATGTGTTTTTATGTACATTTAAGTGATTTAGAACAACAATTGACAGTATTCTGTACACAGATGTAAAGTACAGTACAGTACATAAGTCTCCTGACATTTTTCCTAAGAAATCTTTTTTATGTTTATTCAGAAACACCAACTCAGTGGAACAGGTTAGAAACCGTCAAAAAGAGAACTGTTGTGTAACACATTCTTGAACATATGGACAGATTTCAACACCTGATATTTCATCACCTTTAACATAAAGAATAATCTTGTGGAAGGCCACAGATAGACATAAATAGAAAGACAGCGAACAAATAATTTGTTATTGAGAGAAGCTATAATCGTCATATTTCTAATTATTTAGAATGACTCATAAGCAGGCATACGTGTGACAACACAGAGAAAATACAGTATCAAATAGATAGAAAGCCAGAGAGAAATGACTTGTTTCACATCAAATGCACATGTGCTGAAACGTGTGTTTCAAACTGTTCAGTTCAGACTGCAAAGATCAGATCCTGGTAGAAATAAACGGCCAGAAACCACACAAGGTTTGACCACACACTGATTTCTTTTCAGTAGTTTTCTGATTTTCTGAAAGATTTTTGCATCTTGGGGGATGCAAACATTTGAAAGGCTGTGGGGGGTAAGAGGTAGGAAAAGTGTAGGTCTCATTTCTTGGTTTCATGGTGAAAGGGTGTTTATTGTGAATATTTAGATCTGGTGAATTTGTACATATATTTTTGGTTTTGCTCACAGGCAGCGTTTAAAAACTACTTGGCCACCTGTAGTGGAAAATCTGCTCACCCACAGATAAAAGTTGATTTATTTCACTTACTCACAATACCTGAAGGGGACATGCCTGTTCTAAAAGTTGTTGTTCAGCATAATTTTTTTTTACATTTTTGACAATCTGTCTATAAATGTATTACCCTTTTAGGAGTATAAATCATAAATAATAAAAAAAAAGAAAGAAAGGTGATGAAATATCAGGTGTTGAAATCTGTCCATATGTTGAAGAATGCGTTACACACCAGTTCTCTTTTTGACCGTTTCTAACTTATTCAGAAACACCTACTCAGTGGAACATGTTTAGAAAAGATGTAGGAATGTAAAGAGAAATTTCTTAGGAAAATGTCCGGAGCCTTATGTACTGTACAGTACTTTACATCTGTGTACAGAATACCTTCAATATCATTGTCGCTTAAACACATGTAATTGCATTAATTGTAAGAAAATGTTTAACAAATCTAAACAAAATGAATTTGCATTCAAATACATCTGATTTTATTTAGAGTAGGCTACACTGCACTGTAAAAATTGTTGACTTTTAGTTAGGTGAATAAGTCTAACTATAGTGAATGAGAACAACTTGAAAAAGTGGAAATGGAAAACAAAAAACAAAAACATTATTTCTAGCTGATATATTGACAATTACTAGTGGTTATTATATCTATTATATACATTAAATATTACAAGATCGGATATTTGAATTTTGTTCGGTGAGATTAAATTTAATTTTAAATCTTTTACTTAAAATAAAATATTGTATTTTCAGCAGCCAAATTTCTTGGTCCACACATGTGATCACATCCGGATATAAGAAATGCAGTCATAAAACACGATTAATTCAACTCCCCAGTCCATATAGCAAAAAAAAAAAAAAAAAAAAAAAAAACTCTATAGATACTTTACTTTAAAGATACTTTATGCATGGTTAAATGTTATTTCAAGCTTTCCATTTCTGTTCAAGTTGCTCTAATTCTTTGTGTAGTTAGACCAAAGACTATAATTAGACTTATTCACCTAACTAAAAGTCAACCATTTTTACAGCGCAGAGTAGCCTACTCTAAATAAAATCAGATGTATTTGAATGCAAATTCATTTTGTTTAGATTTGTTAAACTTTTTCTTACAATTAATGCAATTACATGTGTTTAAGCGACAATGATATTGAAGGTATTCTGTACACAGATGTAAAGTACTGTACAGTACATAAGTCTCCGGACATTTTCCTAAGAAATTTCTCTTTACATTCCTGCATCTTTTCTAAACATGTTCCACTGAGTAGGTGTTTCTGAATAAGTTAGAAACGGTCAAAGAGAGAACTGGTGTGTAACGCATTCTTCAACATATGGACAGATTTCAACACCTGATATTTCATCACCTTTCTTTTTTTTTTTAATTATTATTATTTATGATTTATACTCCTAAAAGGGTAATACATTTATAGACAGATTGTCAAAAATGTAAAAAAATTATGCTGAACAACAACTTTTAGAACAGGCATGTCCCCTTCAGGTATTGTGAGTAAGTGAAATAAATCAACTTTTATCTGTGGG